>NC_088234.1:26570718-26870718 GCF_036934945.1 Oncorhynchus masou masou | reverse complement strand
GTTAGGAATGCTGTGTTGCGCTCGTAGCGCAAAATTTTCCGTGACGTCTTTACGTCATGTACCTACATTATATAGGTATGCACTGTAGCTTTGACGTCGGTTTTTAACGTCGTTGTTAATTAAACTAGACATTGGGCTGATACCGATGTTGGCATTCTTTAGCTAATATCGTCCGATTACGATATGTTCACGGATATATCATGCATACCTAGTAGTAGTAGTAGTAGTATATTATTAATACACTACTAATGTGTGTGTCTCTCTCCAGTCAAGAGCTGCTGTGTGTAGTGGTATACAATAATATTTGTGTGTGTGTGTGTGTGTGCAGGCCGCGCTACTCGCCTGTCTCTTTCCAGTCCTGAGCTGCTGACAGAGCTGCGTCGGTCTCAGTCCCGTCCTATGAAGCACGTCTCCATCTCTAAAGGACTCACCACTGTCTTCTGTGGACGGGGCAGGGGCGTAACGGTAAGGTGTGTGTGTGTGTGTGTGTCTCATCACTGTCTTCTCAGGCAGGGGTGAGGACAGAAAGTATTGGGGGATGATGTGAGAACTTATCTACTGTGGTAAATATAAAATCCTCCTAACCCCCCCCCCCCCCACTCTCCTCCCTCCCCCTCGTTCTCTCTCCCTCTCTGTGCACCAGACTCCTAGCTCTGCTCCTGGAGCAACCAACCAGACACTCAGCTCAGACTCCGCGGCCAATGGAAGAAGCCAGGCGGGTCCCAAGCTGTCCAATGGGACATAGCGTTAGACTAAGTTAAAGTGCCTCTGAGGAAACCAGCTGCTGTATAGTGTCAATGTTATTGATATTAATGAAAACCAGTAGTACGTTGGCCTGAATATGATACATGATCAAACACTATCTATACTGCCATGTGCCAACAATAAACACAATGCAAACTAACCGACAGACGGGGACACACTGTAGCTCTTCATGTAAGACATGGAGAGCAATGTGTTGAGCTGAGGCATGCCTCACTCTTGAAAAATAAATTATAAAATGTATCATAACACACTTGTTTGTCTCAGTATTGTGGGTGTATGTGGGTGTCACATCCCTGATAAGATCCAACCCATAGCCAGAGTCCAGAGACATCATGAGATACGGGGACATCATAACTTACCTGCTCGTGTGTGTTAGCTGACAGGGGTGATATAACAGTGGTTGAGATAAAAGCCAAAGTTTACAGGTCAAGTACAGAGTGTCCTAGGGGGTGTGGCTTAAATAAGAGGTGTATGTTTACTGTGTTACGTTTAGAAAGGGAGTGAAAGGAAAACAGTACTAAGAAAGAATGTAAGAGGTAGAGAGAGTACAGGAAGAATGAGAAATTACAGAGAGACAGCAGAGGGAGAAAGAGAGGGGAAGAAATTAGCTATAGGTAGAAAAATAGAGTAGGTGATAGCCGTTTACTACAGGTTAGATTTGCTCACCAGCCGGATCTGTCCGGGTAGCAATTAACCTGGGGGTGAGGTTAACTACCGGTAGGTTATGTGAAGGGTGGTCTACTGACATAGCGTGTGTGTGTGTATAGACAAGATGGGGCTCTATGGGCAACTGCAACGCTACCTGCTGCTGGCCTCCATGGCTCTGCTGCTCTTCCTCAGCTCCTTCTGGCTCCCTAAGTTTCCACTTTAATCATAGTGTTTCGCTGAAACTGTTCTCCGTGTGGCTCTGTTTGTATAATGTGACATACACGTGTCCCTCTCACTACTCAGGTTGGAATGTGTGATTCCCGAAACCTTCTGTCACCCATATCTAAGTTTCCATTTTTACCATCCAAAGGTGAGTAACACAAACACACGTGATTTCGTCTGTAGGAAAATGTAGTTATATTTGAAAAGTATTAGTGCAATTGATATTCTAGTGTAAAACAAAGTGAAAGATTTGAATATACAACTGTGAAGATATCTAGAAAAATGATGTGATACTTCTCTTTTTTTTGTGCATTCCTCTCTCTGCCTCTGCCTCTCGCCTCTTCTAGCTGGAGACCCCTGTTATTCCAGATGCAGGAGAAGTGCAGAGTGGGGGACAGCTGGGTGACAAGGGTGTAATGTTGCATTCCGTGCCCCTTTCCAGGTGTGTCCAGGTCAACAGTTCCAGGTGTGGCGTCTCATGCCCCACCTGACCTCCATGGCTGCACACACTGACGATGTTCTGCTGGAGCAATACCTCTAGGGACGAACTTGGGACGAACTTATCAAGTGCGACTAGTTTGTGTGTGTGAGAGATGGAGAGAAAGAACGAAAGTGTTTATAAGGGGAACATCTTTTAAACTTGCCATGAATGATATAGTTAGGAGTTGTTAGGTAAAGGCCAGACAGAACGCACACAGATACACACGTGGGCACACACACACACTCTAAAGGTCAGTTCACAATCTCACTGTATTATCCCACACTACCCATACACCGGTGGCCATGCCAGCCTCCCAGCAGCGTGGGCACAGATGCCTGCTCTCTCACTCATAGGCACACTCGCGCGCGCGCACACACACACACACACACCACTAACCCTAACCTTGCCCATGTTCCCTAAAGAAACGTACACTGTGGCCCTGGCCCACGGTTGATCCGCAGGGCGGCTGAGCTGGTGTTTGTAGTGCTGCCAGACAGAAGACTGTTCCTGTACATAGTGTGTGCTCAACATTGTTATAAATGTGATGAGGGAAGTACACACACGCACAAAGAGCATACTGGAACAACACAACATAATGGAGCTGCCCTCGACAGATGGACATGGACAGACAGACACAAGACATAGCCTTCACATACTATACTGAGTCTACAAAACATTAGGAACGAGCTGTTTCCATGACATAGACTGACCAGGTGAATCCAGGTGAAAGCTATGATCCCTTATTGACTTGTTAAATCAATTTCACTCAGTGTAGATGAAGGGGAGGAGACAGGTTAAAGAAGGATTTTTTTTGTTTGCTGAGACTTGGATTGTGTATGTGTGCCATTCAGAGGGTGAATGGGCAAGACAAAAGGTTTAAGTGCCTTTAAACGGAGTATGGTAGTAGGTGCCAGGCACACCAGTTTGTGTCAAGAACTGCAGCGGTGCTGGGTTTTTCACACTGAATATTTTCTCGTGTGTATCGAGAATGGTCCACCACCCAAAGGACATCCAGCCAACTTGATACAAATGTGGGAAGCATTGGAGTCAACAAGGGCCAGCATCCCTGTGGAATGCTTTTGACACCTTGTAGAGTCTATGTCTCGACGAATTGAGGCTGTTCTGAGGGCAAAATGGGGTACATGTCATGTCTTATTATGTCTTGTTCCTGTTCTTTCTCTTCACTCTGTCTCTCTCTGCTGGTCTTATTAGGTTACCTTCTCTTTCTCTCCTTCTCCAGCTGTTCCTCATCTCCTCTAACTACCTCGTTCACCCTTTCCCCACCTGTTCCCTTTTCCCTCTGATTAGGTCTCTATTTCTCTCTCTGTTCCTGCTTCTTTCGGTGTCAGATTCTCGTTTGAGTTTCTCATGCCAGAAACAAGCTATCGTCTCGTTTGCTTCATCCTTGTCCTATCCTGTCGGAATCTGCCTGGCAGGTGCATCCTGTACTCATCTAACTGTCTTTCGTCTGCACTGTGTCCAGTTCATCTGATGCTACGTGAGATCAGGTACCACTGTTCCTCTACGACCCACGCCTACCCAGAGCGACCTGCAGCCTGTCGCCGCTAACCCAGCTATTCTCCTCTGCTGCTAGAAGGGGACTCTCTTGTAAATTATCAGAGGGACTTTGTGTTTCATTTGTCGCCCTCTCTGCGGGTTGTCTATTTTTCCCATGATCTACATCTGAAGAGGATCTATGTCTTTCCTGTGTGCTCATTAAAGAACTCTGTTTTTGGTTAAACTGCTTTTGGGTCCTCACTCAAGTGCATAACAGAAGAATCTGACCAAGATGGACCCAGCGACTCCGGATCCTTTTCACTCAGCCGTCGAGATCCAGGGAGCGATGCTAGGCAGACACGAGGAGGAGTTGTCTGCTGCTCGACATGCCGTTGAGACCCTGGCCGCCCAAGTCTCCGACCTCACAAGACAGATTCACCATCTCCGCCTCGATCCACCGGCCACTTCCAGGGCTTCCGAGTCTCCGGAGCCCAGAATCAATAACCCGCCGTTTTACTCTGGGGAGCCCACTGAATGCCGCTCATTCCTCACTCAGTGTGATGTGGTGTTTTCTCTCCAGCCCAACACTTACTCCAGGAGCACAGCTCGCATCGCCTACGTCATTTCTCTCCTTACCGGACGGGCCCGTGAGTGGGGCACGGCAGTCTGGGAGGCGAGGGCTGAGTGTATTAACCAGTATCAGGACTTTAAGGAGGAGATGATACGGGTTTTTGACCGTTCTGTTTTTGGGGAGGAAGCTTCCAGTGCCCTGTCTTCCCTATGTCAAGGTAATCAATCCATAACGGATTACTCTATTGAGTTTCGCACTCTTGCTGCCTCTAGTGACTGGAACGAGCCGGCTTTGCTCGCTCGTTTTCTGGATGGTCTCCTCGCCGAGGTTAAGGATGAGATTCTCTCCCGGGAGGTTCCTTCCAGCATGGACTCCTTGATAGCACTCGCTATTCGCATAGAGCGACGGTTTGATCTTCGTCGCCGAGCCCGTGGAAAGGAGCTCGCGTTCTCCGTTGCCCCCCTCTCCGCATCACTGCCCTCTTCTTCCGCCGGCTCGGGTTCTGAGCCTATGCAGCTGGGGGGTATCCGCATCTCGGCTAAGGAGAAGGAACGGAGAATCACCAACCGCCTCTGTCTCTACTGCGGCTCCGCTGGTCATTTTGTCACCTCATGCCCAGTAAAAGCCAGAGCTCATCAGTAAGAGGAGGGCTACTGGTGAGCGCTACAACTCAGGTCTCTCCTTCAAGATCCTGCACTACCTTTCCGGTCCATCTCCGCTGGACCGGTTCATCAGCTTCCTGCAGTGCCTTGATAGACTCTGGGGCGGAGGGCTGTTTTATGGACGAGACCTGGGCTCGGGAACATGACATTCCTCTCAGACAGTTAAGGGATCCCACAGCCTTGTTCGCTTTGGATGGTAGTTCTCTCCCCAAGATTCAGCGTGAAACGCTACCTTTAACCCTCACTGTCTCTGGTAATCATAGCAAAACCATTTCTTTTTTAATTTTTCGTTCACCTTTTACACCTGTTGTTTTGGGCCATCCCTGGCTAGTTCGCCATAATCCTTCTATTAATTGGTCTAGTAATTCTATCCTATCCTGGAACGTCTCTTGTCATGTGACCTGTTTAATGTCTGCTATCCCTCCTGTTTCCTCTGTCTCTTCTTCACAGGAGGAGCCTGGTGATTTGACGGGGGTGCCGGAGGAGTATCACGATCTGCGCACGGTGTTCAGTCGGTCCAGGGCCACCTCTCTTCCTCCGCACCGGTCGTATGATTGTAGTATTGATCTCCTTCCGGGAACCACTCCCCCCCGGGGTAGACTATACTCTCTGTCGGCTCCCGAACGTAAGGCTCTCGAAGATTATTTGTCTGTATCTCTCGACGCCGGTACCGTAGTCTCCTCCTCCTCTCCCGCCGGAGCGGGGTTTTTTTTTTCAGAAGAAGGACGGGTCCCTGCGCCCCTGCATAGATTATCGAGGGCTGAATGACATAACAGTTAAGAATCGTTATCCGCTCCCTCTTATGTCTTCAGCCTTCGAGATCCTGTAGGACCTTCGTAACGCTTACCATCTCGTGCGCATCAGGGAGGGGGACGAGTGGAAGACGGCGTTTAACACTCCGTTAGGGCACTTTGAATACCGGGTTCTTCCTTTCGGCCTCGTAAACGCTCCAGCTGTCTTTCAGGCATTAGTTAACGACATCCTGAGAGACATGCTGAACATCTTTGTTTTCGTTTACATTGACGATATCCTGATTTTTTTCACCGTCACACCCGATTCATGTTCAGCACGTTCGACGCGTCCTTCAGCGCCTTTTAGAGAACTGTCTTTATGTGAAGGCTGAGAAGTGCACTTTTCATGCCTCCTCTGTACCTTTTCTCGGTTCTGTTATTTCCGCTGAGGGCATTAAGATGGATCCCGCTAAGGTCCAGGCTGTCATTGATTGGCCCGTTCCTAAATCACGCGTCGAGCTGCAGCGCTTTCTCGGCTTCGCGAATTTCTATCGTCGTTTCATCCGTAATTTCGGTCAGGTGGCAGCTCCCCTCACAGCCCTTACTTCTGTCAAGACGTGCTTTAAGTGGTCCGTTTCCGCCCAGGGAGCTTTTGATCTTCTCAAGAATCGTTTTACATCCGCACCTATTCTTGTTACACCTGACATCTCTAGACAGTTCGTTGTTGAGGTTGACGCGTCAGAGGTGGGCGTGGGAGCCATTCTTTCTCAGCGCTCCCTCTCTGACGGCAAGGTCCACCCTTGCGCGTATTTTTCTCATCGCCTATCGCCGTCGGAACGTAACTATGATGTGGGAAACCGCAAACTGCTCGCCATCCGCTTAGCCCTAGGCGAATGGCGACAGTGGTTGGAGGGGGCGACCGTTCCTTTTGTCGTTTGGACTGACCATAGGAACCTTGAGTACATCCGTTCTGCCAAACGACTTAATGCGCGTCAGGCTCGTTGGGCTCTGTTTTTCGCTCATTTCGAGTTCGTTATTTCTTATCGTCCGGGCTCAAAGAACACCAAGCCTGATGCTTTATCTCGTCTCTTCAGTAGTCTCCACCGACCCCGAGGGGATTCTCCCTGAGGGGCGTGTTGTCGGGTTGACTGTCTGGGGAATTGAGAGGCAGTTAAAGCAGGCACTCACTCACACTCCGTCGCCGCGCGCTTGCCCTAGGAACCTTCTTTTCGTTCCCGTTCCTACTCGTCTGGCTGTTCTTCAGTGGGCCTACTCTGCCAAGTTAGCCGGCCAACCCGGCGTTCGGGGTACGCTTGCTTCCATTCGCCAGAGTTTTTGGTGGCCCACTCGGGAACATGACATGCGTCGTTTTGTCGCTGCTTGTTCGGTCTGCGCGCAGACTAAGTCCGGGAACTCCCCTCCTGCCGGCCGTCTCAGACCGCTTCCCATTCCCTCTCGACCGTGGTCTCACATCGCCTTAGATTTTATCACCGGACTGCCTTCGTCAGCGGGGAGGACTGTTATTCTTACGGTTATCGATAGGTTCTCTAAGGTGGCTCATTTTATTCCCCTCGCTAAGCTCCCTTCTGCTAAGGAAACGGCACAAATCATCATCGAGAATGTTTTCAGAATTCATGGCCTTCCGTCAGACGTCGTTTCGGACAGAGGCCCGCAGTTCACGTCTCAATTTTGGAGGGAGTTTTGCCGTTTGATTGGGGCTTCCGTCAGTCTCTCGTCCGGCTTCCATCCCCAGTCTAACGGTCAAGCCGAACGGGCCCATCAGACTGTTGGTCGCATCTTACGCAGTCTTTCTTTTCGTAACCCTGCGTCTTGGTCAGAACAGCTCCCCTGGGCAGAATACGCCCACAACTCGCTTCCTTCGTCTGCGACCGGTCTATCTCCTTTTCAGAGTAGCCTCGGGTACCAACCTCCGCTGTTCTCGTCTCAGCTCGCCGAGTCCTGCGTCCCCTCCGCTCAGGCTTTTGTCCAGCGTTGTGAGCGCACCTGGAAGGGGGTCAGGTCTGCACTTTGCCGTTATAGGGCGCAGACTGTGAGAGCCGCTAATAAGCGTAGAACTAAGAGCCCTAGATATTGTCGCGGTCAGAGAGTATGGCTCTCCACTCAAAACCTTCCCCTTAAGACAGCTTCTCGCAAGTTGACCCCGCGGTTCATTGGTCCGTTCCGTATTTCTCAAATCATTAATCCTGTCGCAGTGCGACTTCTTCTCCCGCGATATCTTCGTCGCGTCCACCCGGTCTTCCATGTCTCCTGTGTTAAGCCAGTTCTTCGCGCCCCGCTCGTCCCCCCCCCCCCCCCATCCTTGTCGAGGGCGCACCTATCTACAGGGTCCGTAAGATTTTGGACATGCGTCCTCGGGGCCGTGGTCATCAGTACCTAGTGGATTGGGAGGGGTACGGTCCTGAGGAAAGGAGTTGGGTTCCCTCTCGGGACGTGCTGGACCGTTCGCTGATCGATGATTTCCTCCGTTGCCGCCAGGTTTCCTCCTCGAGTGCGCCAGGAGGCGCTCGGTGAGTGGGGGGTACTGTCATGTCTTGTTCCTGTTCTTTCTCTTCACTCTGTCTCTCTCTGCTGGTCTTATTAGGTTACCTTCTCTTTCTCTCCTTCTCCAGCTGTTCCTCATCTCCTCTAACTACCTCGTTCACCCTTTCCCCACCTATTCCCTTTTTCCCTCTGATTAGGTCTCTATTTCTATCTCTGTTCCTGCTTCTTTCGGTGTCAGATTCTCGTTTGAGTTTCTCATGCCAGAAACAAGCTATCGTCTCGTTTGCTTCATCCTTGTCCTATCCTGTCAGAATCTGCCTGGCAGGTGCATCCTGTACTCAGCTAACTGTCTTTCGTCTGCACTGTGTCCAGTTCATCTGATGCTACGTGAGATCAGGTACCACTGTTCCTCTACGACCCACGCCTACCCAGAGCGACTTGCAGCCTGTCGCCGCTAACCCAGCTATTCTCCTCTGCTGCTAGAAGGGGACTCTCTTGTAAATTATCAGAGGGACTTTGTGTTTCATTTGTCGCCCTCTCTGCGGGTTGTCTATTTTTCCCATGATCTACATCTGAAGAGGATCTATGTCTTTCCTGTGTGCTCATTAAAGAACTCTGTTTTTGGTTAAACCGCTTTTGGGTCCTCACTCAAGTGCATAACAGTACAACTCAATATTTGGAAGGTGTCCTTAATGTTTGGCATACTCAGTGTTTACTGTAGAGACATACAGCATTTCCGTTAGTTAAGCCTACCGTATAAGCATGTTTACAACTGTATATGTAGAAAAGCCCTTCTATATTATTCTAACCCTATAACTCCTGCTTTATGTCTGTGAAATGAAAGGAGTGAATGGACATGTTATTTATTCACCATTGTCTGTACAGATGTAGGAGCTTAATTTGAGCCAGTTTTCTACAGCAGGAAACTAATCCTGCAGCAAGAGTAAATGTGAACTATTATGTGGATTATAATGAATTAACATTTTTGTAGGGGTGTCACGACTTCCGCCGAAGTCGGTCCCTTTCCTTGTTCGGGCGGTGTTCGGGGGTCGACATCGCCGTCTTGCCATCACTGATCACTGATTTTCATTTTCCATTGGTTTTGGCTTGTCTTCCTTCACACCTGGTTCCAATCCCATCAATTACATGTTGTGTAGTGAACCCTCTGTTTCCTCTCATGTCCTTGCCGGAGATTGTTTTATTGTATGTTTATTGTATGTGTTGGTGCGCGACGGGTTTTGTACCCTCTTTTATTTTGTATGTTCTGGAGTTTTGTGAAGCACTTATTAATAAAATACTCCGTTTTATACCAAGTTCGATTCTTCTGCGCATGACTTCCCTGCCATCAACATGCACCCATTACAAGGGGTTGATACATTTTTCGGCAAATCAAGTCTGCAAATTCAACAACAAAAGTGTGATCAAATTAAGATCTGTATTTTGCTGTAAAAAGTGACTGTTTCCTATATATATATATATTTTTTATATCCTAGATATCTCAAATGCATGATGTTACAGGTTCCTTGCATGTCCTTTTAATTTCAATAATTTCCCCAACAAAACGTACAGCCTTGTAGGGCTCAACAGCAATAATACAAGGACAAGATCCCACAACATAGGTGGGGAAAAAGGCTACCTAAGTATGATTCCCAATCAGAGACAACAATAGACAGCGGCCTCTGATTGGGAACCACAATCTGCCAAAACACAAAGAAATACAACACATAGAATGCCCACCCAAATCACACCCTGACCAAACCAAATAGAGACATAAAAAAGCTCTCTAAGGTCAGGGCGTGAAGTAGCAAGTTTTCAGGGCCCCCATTTACAATATTCACAGGAATATTGATAATGCTGAACAAAATGAAAACTAACTTCTTTAAAAGTCTGAGACATTTAATGCTCTAGAGACAATCAGTGGTTGGTGTAATATCCCATCCAGGGTTCCATCTCAAGCAGTATGCATACTATGTTTTCAAAATATATTTACCAAGTGAGTTACATTTCATTTTAGAGTGACTTTTTGCTAAATAAATTAGACATGAAAAGATTACAATGGAGATTAACTGAATGCATTAAGTCTTTGCTTAATTAGGTGTTGTTACTTGTTGTAATGAAGGTTTGAAGGTGTTGCGAAGGCATTTGTTGATGGCCAAGACATCTTGACAAAGATGAAGGGTTTGTGTTTCTTCTCCTCGGGTTTGGAAGTTGCAGGAAGACTCTTCTGTAGTGGAACCGTGACAGTCATCGGCACTATGCGGGGTGCTCGAGACAGCAGAGAAAGTTGGCATGAACTTCAGTCTACAATCATACATACATTTTATGTTTTAAACAGATTTTGTGCTATTCAAAAAATGCAATGTTGCTAATGTTGTGGGACTGGAAATGCAATGTATGTGATGAAATAATGATGTAAGATTTACATATGCACTGCTCCTCCTCATGGGGAAACTTAATCTGGTCCTATTCTTCCTCTGAGGGCTGGACCTTTTTGTTGATCAGTTTGAAGGGCTAATTGTTTCAAAATAAAAATGGTCTTAATGAATATAATTCTTAAATTGACAAATTTAGACAATTGCAATTCACAGGGTTACTAATTGAAAACAAGACAAGTATAAAGTAATACCATTGATAGGTTTTCATATTGTGTAGGTTTTCATATTGTGTAGTAAAATACCCAAAGTAAGTAATAAACACCAAATAATTACAACAATACTCAATGATATCATTTAACTACTACCATCAAGTTCTGTCAATCGAGAAGTAGCGGAACTTGAGCTACGGTGACTAGACAGACGCTCTTGATGGAACATTGTGAAATGAGGCTTCCTGACCCACCCCCATTATGAAGGAGGGAAGATCAAATCAAATCAAATTTTATTTGTCACATACACATGGTTAGCAGATGTTAATGCGAGTGTAGCGAAATGCTTGTGCTTCTAGTTCCGACAATGCAGTAATAACCAACAAGTAATCTAACTAACAATTCCTAAACTACTGTCTTATACACAGTGTAAGGGGATAAAGAATATGTACATAAGGATATATGAATGAGTGATGGTACAGAGCAGCATAGGCAAGATACAGTAGATGGTATCGAGTACAGCATATACATATGAGATGAGTATGTAAACAAAGTGGCATAGTTAAAGTGGCTAGTGATACATGTATTACATAAGGATGCAGTCGATGCTATAGAGTACAGTATATACGTATGCATATGAGATGAATAATGTAGGGTAAGTAACATTATATAAGGTAGCATTGTTCAAAGTGGCTAGTGATATATTTACATCATTTCCCATCAATTCCCATTATTAAAGTGGCTGGAGTTGAGTCAGTGTCAGTGTGTTGGCAGCAGCCACCCAATGTTAGTGACAGTCTGATGGCCTTGAGATAGAAGCTGTTTTTCAGTCTCTCGGTCCCAGCTTTGATGCACCTGTACTGACCTCGCCTTCTGGATGATAACGGGGGGAACAGGCAGTGGCTCGGGTGGCTGATGTCCTTGATGATCTTTATGGCCTTCCTGTAACATCGGGTGGTGTAGGTGTCCTGGAGGGCAGGTAGTTTGCCCCCGGTGATGGGTTGTGCAGACCTCACTACCCTCTGGAGAGCCTTACGGTTGAGGGCGGAGCAGTTGCCGTACCAGGCGGTGATACAGCCCGCCAGGATGCTCTCGATTGTGCAGCTGTAGAAGTTTGTGAGTGGTTTTGGTGACAAGCCGAATTTCTTCAGCCTCCTGAGGTTGAAGAGGCGCTGCTGCGCCTTCTTCACGATGCTGTCTGTGTGAGTGGACCAATTCCGTTTGTCTGTGATGTGTATGCCGAGGAACTTAAAACTTGCTACTCTCTCCACTACTGTTCCATCGATGTAGATAGGGGGGTGTTCCCTCTGCTGTTTCCTGAAGTCCACAATCATCTCCTTAGTTTTGTTGACGTTGAGTGTGAGGTTATTTTCCTGACACCACACACCGAGGGCAGCAATCACAAATCTTCTCCTTTGAGAAAAAAAAAGTCCAGAAGTGACCTGCTGCAGCACTTCAGGATCAAGATTTTCAATGACGAGGCTCACCCCATTATTTCTTGGGCCAGTCAATGAGGCCTCCGACAAAGTATCATTCTTCATATCAATGCATGTGCTTCTAACGATAGGGAACTATTGTCCAGCAACTCAGTTGACATTGGAGTTCCTGGGAGTATTGCCAAATCTCGAGACCTTGAGACTTTTCCCACAGTAGATAACAAAGATGAAGGCCTTTGAGTCTCTCGCCACGCTCTTTATCCCCCTTACTGCAAACTGTCTCCACATTCTCCAGTATTGTTCCCACTATATCATGGAGTTGCACCAGCTCCCCTGAGATCATCAATTCCTCTGAACTGATCATGTCCCCTTGGATGGCAACCAAGATTTGCCTGATGCTTTTCTGTGGTGTTCACATCTGGTTGATGATACTGAGTGAAAAACTCTCAAATCGTCTGTGCTGTAGTCCACATTTTCTTATTCAGAAATGGCAACACCACTTTGCCAGATCTTTGTTGAAGTCGCAGAAGAACTTGAGGTGCCCTGTAGAAGGACAAAATCAGTTGGCTGTAAATCCATGCTCATAGAAGAAGTTAGAGAGAAATCCTGTTGAATATCAAAATCTGGTTGACTGACCTGACAAGTGCGGGACTCTGATCGTCTGGAACTTCCCAAATTTCACTCGTTTAGCAGCCTGTGCCTGAAATGTTTCACCTGAGCTTTCGCAAACTACTGCTTTGGGAGCAACGCACAAACTTTCTGATGATAAAGTTTTGGATCTTGCTGCAGAGATGTCCTCTAACCAAGCCATGGCATTGTCCACAAACGAGGTAGCCAAAAGAGATGTATCCCAGGACGTCTCTTCAGCTGAACATGTCAATTCCTCCTCAGGGACCTCTATCTTGTAAAATGTCACAATGGTGGTCATAACCTCCTTGGTGGTACAGCCGAGGTGAAGCTGAGTGATCTGAGGGCTAAGAGCCATCATAGGTCTGGAGCTTATGCCCTGACCTCCACGAAGAGCCACTTCTTCTGATGACATGACCCCTGGAAGCAAAGCCCCACTCTTACTGGATCTAATATACTTTTGGATGAAAGTAGGAGTGACATGTTTTTAGTTTGCTCTAGATTCTCCTCTTTGTCTCGATCAGAACTTTTAAGGGCCAAAAGTCGAGAGCAGAATCCCCTCAGCATGTTCTGCAACCTTTTAGTAAGTCTATTAACCACAGATAGATCTTTCACTTTTGTCAAATCTGATTGTGCGACACACTTCATGTCACTCACAAAGGAATCCATTATTTCAGAGGCCTCCAAGCCTAACAGTTGTAGATAAATGTTCTTCTGGCATAGCTGGCAGATTTGTTTGACTGGCCAGATTACTTGAAGGCTCAGGTCTGCCAGCAGACATTTGTGCAGATAGATTTCTGCTAGACCTAATGAGCCTCTCTAATAGCTTCAGTGACTTCTGACTTCAGCTCAACACTGGATATTTTCTCAGTGGTTGACATTACAGGAGAGTCAAGCATTTTGCCTGGAGGTGAAAGTATGAGAATGTTTTGACTCACCAAGCTGCCATAGGATACAGTCTTTTCAGACATTTTTTTCTCCACTAGGGAATCTTACAGAAGACCACCAACACAATCCTTTGAAGCAAAAATGTTTACTTTTTGTGCGATTTCTCGATGTGCATCCATTGTTCCTTGCTCTTCTTTCCTGGCATTCTCCGGAGTTGACAATGACAGCCTTGACCGCTCCTGTCAATGGTGCAAGGGGGGTCTTAATGTCTATATTCTCCAAAGATGGATTGGGCTTGGCTTGAGGCACAGTCTTTTCAGTGACTCCAAACCACAGCAGCTTGGCAGAGATAACAGACACCAGGATGGCCTGGATGCCATTTCGCCTGCTAGTTCACACAACACTGGGCTTGATTTACCTGAGCTGGAACAGGAGATGATCAGTGAGATCTAAGAGTTAACCTGATTCACGACATCTCTTACCACAGATCTGGTCAATCCAAGTGAGCAAAAAGAGCAGGATTGATCTCCCAGAACCTGAAGAATTGTGTCCTCTGTGATCCCAAAGAGGACATTAAAAGGATCTGTCAGTTGAGCCTCTCCTCCATGTGCATTCTGCAACAAGATCTAAATTTAAATAAAAATTGTTGCTTTGAATGAAACAATAGTTCATTATCTAACCAACATGTAAAATGTAGTTCTATGAAGTGTTTATATGTGGTGTTTTTTTTATATCTGTTTTTTTTTACACATTTAAAAAATACTTTCCGAATGCACTGGACCTATCAGTGAGATTACTCCTGTAATTGGTGAGGATAAAGAATCAGACGTCCTCTGCCATTCCTGAGGGGTGAAGTAGACTATTGAGAAGTTCCTCCTGTAAGAGTTGAATTACTGCTGCCCTGTTTTGGTATTTATCCAAAGAAAAAACCACTGAGGGACCAAAAGGACTACAATTATTATGTTTCCCCCTTTTGTTGTATAAGGAATCTGCACAACAAAGGGCACAGTAACCCTAAAGTGCATGTACTGAGAAAAGTAATGTTTTAATATCGAAAAATATCTAACCTGCTTCAGTGTCACGTTCGGCTGAGGTCTTCTTGGCACTTGATTTCCATTTGGCCTTCAAGAAAACAGATTTCAAATCCCATGTTATTATGCTTAATGTGAAACATCAAGTCAAAGCAGCCCATTTTTTAGCCAATACATAGACAGATAGATAAAAACTAGCCAAAAACCCAAATGACCAGGGGACCAATCTTATCGTTCTCTCTTCCATCAGCTGAGAAACTGGCTCTTCTTCCTTCTCCTCCATCCCTTTCTTCTGATGACTATCTTCCAAGTCCTGTTCATCAAAATGAAAGTAATGAGTTTTTTAATCTGTAGAGAATCTATAAACGTTTTGATGAAACGACTGTAAAAAAAAGTTTGTACCAGATAGATTAAACATATCAAATAACCCAAATGACCAGAGGACCAATCTTACCTTGTCAGACTTGTCCTTCATCTATTCCTTTAGCTGAGCAACTGGCTCTTCTTCCTTTGGCGCCTCCTCCATCCATTTTTCTTGGTGACTATCTTCCAAGTCCTGTTATATACAAGTGTTGTTAATGTTATTATTATCATAGCACATACAGTGTTAATCAAATTAAGCTTGTTAACCTATCTGTAGACATTGTATAAATGGTTTGTTGAACAGAGTCCAATACAAATCTGCCAAAATAGACTTACTTTCTTGTCGTTTGATATTGAATCAAATTTGTAAAACAAAAACCTAGTAGACCTGTGTGGTGACTTTGTCACAGCTGTCGGTCAAAAACACGATGGTGCTAAAGTAGTCCTACCTGAACAACAAGAAAACAGACGCTATTGGCTATTCAACACAATTTTTTAACATACAGCGACTGAAGCGGAATCCCGCGATCTGATGTTCAGCACCGCCGTGCGGTGGACAGCGGCCGTCTCTTGTGCAACCCCATCTCTCATTATAATGGACGGTAGATAACCAAACTCGTCCTTATTACTGTAATACGTAATGCATGTTGTACATGTCATGGATAGAGATTAGAATGAGTATTCTAATTCCTAATTATATTGAGGTGAGTGGGTGTGTGTGTGAGAGAGAGAGACAGAGAGACAGAGAGAGAGAGAGAGAGAGAGGTGGTATCAATATTTTCATAGGGCAGAAGAAATGCTTAGATTTATAATAAAAACAGTTTGCCCTAGGCAATCACAATGTAGGCCAAACGGATTCTTAATCCATAAAATGAGGCGACTCTAGCGTTTTCTTACACAACTAGAATATTTATAATTTTATCCGTAAGGAAAATAAACCAAAATAGCCTTTCTAGTGAAAATACAGAGTAAATTTCTTGAACAGGCTACACAGCATTTGGTATTTACCATAGAGATAGATAGAGGACTGATATTTATATGTTTGAAATCATAGCCTCTGTGACAGCATGGGGAGCGCCATTGAGGCTACAACCCATATGAATCCCCACTCTGTTGACAACTTTGAATACTTTAAAATGGCGGAAGCATGGAGGAAGCCCTCAATGCCGCTGGCCATGCTAAAATAGTCTTTTGGTCACTAGAGGCCTCTATTCTTCTCTATGGTATTTCCCTCCTTTTTTGAATTCCCACAGATGACACGTCATCAACAAGAGACAAAATAGGTTTGCAGAAAGCTTGGTTAGAAAAATACAATCTTATTTAGGTTTTGGTACGAGAGCCTGTGTTTAACGTGGTTCCTCTAACATGTATAATGACGTGGAATTTGGGTGTACACATTTTCTAATTTAGAGTGTGTTTACCAACTAATTATTCATCAAGAAAAGTTGTCATACACTGTTTCTTAGTGTATGAGGACTTCACAGTTGGCGAAAACAAACCAAACGCTAGTAGCTCTAGTCTTAAGTCTGAAAGATACGTTAGCTAGCTAAATTATACATTTTTGCCGGAGATAATAAGGTCATGTCTTCTGTTCAATTTGCTATCTGCTTCCTTCTGAAATATATTTGAGGTGAAGGATCTCCTTGCTATGGCTATCAGTGCCGACTGCCTTTCTAGCTAGCTAACTAAATGCACTTTAGCCACATAAAATTAACATTTGACTCCGTGTTCTCAATTAGCAGAATTCAAAACACTAGTTAGCTTATGATGAATTAATGCCAATAGCTACATTCAGTGTAATTTTACACTTAAAAAAATACAAGTTAAATATATATATATATATATTAACTCGGAATGTCAGCTCAGAACAAATTCTTATTTTCAATGACGGCCTAACAAAAGGCCTCCTGCGAGGACGGGGGCTGTGATTAAAAATATTTAAATATAGGACAAAACACACATGACAAGAGAGACCTAAGGTAACAACATAGCAAGGCAGCAACACATGACAACACAACATGGTAGCAGCACAGAACATGGCACAAACATTATTGGGCACTGACAACAGCAAGAAGGTAGAGACAACAATACATCACGCATGACATGTGTAGCTATATGATCATGCTTTATGTACCACTCACTCAAGTGTTATCAGATCATGGTTGACACCGAGAAAAGAGCAGTGGGCTGTGGTGCCACATCCACCATAGACCTCAGTGGAAAGAACAAAGAGAATGAGAAGAAGAAGTGGTCCCGTGTGAAACAAGTGATGGCAGATGTGAAGAAACAGGTGGACGTCTACTTCGGGGATGTCAACCTTCACAAAGGGGGAGAGCACAGAAAGCCGTAGAGGTGAGATATCATAAAGATTCCTCTGTATTTCATTGATGTGTTCTATGTAGTAACAAACCTGTAGAGAACTTAACCATGTTCTCCTTGTCCAGATGCTAAACAACCCTCCAGAGGACGCCCCCAGGAAGCCTGGCATCTTTCCCAAGACCAAGAACAGGAAGCCTATCCCTGATCCACCCTCCCTGAACACCACACAAGATGGGTATTGGGAAGAGTGTAGCATCACTGGTTAACTCCAGAGTGACTACACACAATAAGAACAAATGCGTATATTGGCCACTTTTGATTTAAGTGCCAATGCTCAAATTGTCAAGTTAACACCCTTTACCATCTGTTAATCTACTGTGTGTGTCTGTCTTTGCAGACGGCAAAGAGGAAGATAATAAATCCAGGGAGAGAGCCAAACAGGATGCCTCGTCACAGATGGAGACGACAGTGGGCGGGGGCAAACAGGAAATAGAATCTGAGTCTCAACCGTCTGACAGGAAGAGGAAACACACGGCCGAGCTTGCAGAGGGCGTAGCACTTGCGGAGGGCACAGGGAAGCTCCCGTCCAGAAAGCTAGAGAAGAAGAGACGGCGGTCCCAGACAGGGGAGAGCTCAGAAAGTGACACACAGGGAGACATGCCATCCAAGCTGAGGAAGACGAGTGAGGATGACAAGGTGGAGAGCGATGGGAAAGGTACTTCATTATATTGAACTTGCATCACATTGCTTGTAGGGCTGGGAAATACTAGGGACCTCACGACACGATATCATGATACTTTGGTGCCGATACGAAATGTATTGCAATATTGCACGATTCTATATGTATTGTGATTCGATACTGTGATTTTATTGCGACGCTCCAAACGTATTGCTCACCATATGTCTGCTACAGAGAGACAAGAGAGCCATGAGAACGAGTTTTGAACAGTCATGGAAATAAAAGTGGTAAAAACAAATTGGCTCCTTATTTAAAAGGATGGAGAACCAGCTATGAAGGAAAAATTGAGTTTTGGTGCAACTGTGCAAAAAATAATATTGCGATATTGTCAAAATGATACAATATATCGTCAAATTATATCCCTATATGTAACTATCACCTCCCCACCATCACTAATTTCTTGTGAACAGATAAAATCACACAAAATGGTTTGGTATACAAGAAAATCTGGGTACACGCCTCTCATTAACAGGTATATGGATCCTGGTTCAGAATAACACGTGGGCAGGTTTGACTAAATCCTGCACTAAGACGTGCTCATTAGCTTTTTAGCTATTCTGAAAGGTAACCTTATAGGCTTTCTGTTTAATTGACCGACACTATGGTGAGTTGGTCAGCAGTGACGAATAAAGCCTAATAATAATCTTGTGTTCTTCAGACCTGCAAGTCAAGGGTGAGGAAGAGGAGGATAAGATGGAAGACTACCTACTGAAAGCCAAGAGGACAAGGAAGAAGAAGCACAAGGAGAGGGTGAAGATCAGGGAAGAGGTTATTCCTCTCCGGGTTCTCTCCAAGTAAGAACCATCATGCATCTTTATGACTACTAGCTTACTACTACTAGCTTACACTTAGTCAATCAGATGTAATCTAAATAAATCCCTAAAACATAGCATCTTTATTGAACAATCCAATACCCTAGTGACAAGATATTATTTAGAATCAAGTTCTTTCTTTTGTTCTCTCTCTCTCTTCTTTGTCTATCTCTCCTTCTGGCTCTGGATGGAAGGAAAGTCTGGCTGAAGCAGGAGTATATGACCCTGCAGAAGAGGAGCATGGGAGCTCTGAAGACTTGCTTGACCAAGTTCCACCACAAGGGGGCAGGAGGGAAGATGGAAACCAGTCTGCAACAGACATGTAAGTGCCTATACTGAACAAGAATAGAAACACAACATGTAAAGTGTTGGTCCCAACATACATGACGTTTCGTGAGCGGAAATAAAAGATCCCAGAAATGTTCCATACGCACTAAAACCTTATTTCTCTCATATTGTGCACAAATTGGTTTACAGGGATGTTTCAGGGATGTAAACCAATTTGTGCACAATTTGAGAGAAATTAGATTTGAGTGCGTTAGTGAGCATTTCTCCCAGACTTTTTCCATATGCACAGCTTATTTCTCAAACAATGAGCACAAATGTGTTGACATCCCTGTCAGTGAGCATTTCTCCTTTGCCAAGCGGTTTGCTGACGTCAACGTTGTGAACAGAGTAGCCCATGATGGCGGTGGGGTTATGGTATGGGCAGGCATAAACTACGGACAATGAACACAATTGCATTTTATCAATGGCTATTTGAATGCACAGAGATACCGTGCCGAGATCCTGGGGCCCATTGTCGTGCCATTCATCCCCCTCCATCACCTCATGTTTCAGCATGATAATGCACGGCCCAATGTCGCAAGGACCTGTACACATTTCCTGAAAGCTGAAAATGTCCCGGTTCTTCCATGGCCTGCATAGTCACCAGACATGTCACCCATTGAGCATGTTTGGGAGGTTCAGGATCGACTTGTACGACCGCATGCTCCAGTTTCAGCCAATATCCAGCAACTTCACACATCCATTGAAGAGGAGTGGGACAACAGGCCACAATCAACAGCCTGATCAACTGTGAAGGAGATGGCACGCTGCATGCGACAAATGGTGGTCACACCAGATACTGACAGGTTCTGATCCACGCCCCTACTTTTTGTTTCGGTGTCTGACCAACAGATGCATATCTGTATTCCCAGTCATGTGAAATCCATAGATTAGGGCCTGATGAATTTATTTAAATTGACTGATTTCCTCATATGAAATTTAGCTCAGTAAAATCTTTTGAATTGTTGCATGCTGCGTTGCCTAATATTTACCCACTACTTAGCTATCTGTCAGTAGTACAACTTCTGCATAATTAAACCTCAGTACTGTCATATGAACTCCCCAAATATTGAACATAGAGTCAAATGTTAGTTTGCTGTCCACATATTACATTAGAAATGCTGTAAAACATTTGAAACCGGTTCCCTTACAATTGAGCATTTCCAAACACAATATGTTTTCACCATCTATTTTAGTGTTGTTTCTTTTTTTCCTAAGCTGAGGAGAGTAAGGCAGGTGAAAAGGAGACTTCCCTCGGGGCTGCATCATCTAGATCACACTCACCAAACCCTTTCCTGGCAGAAAAGTCATCAAGGTAGAGATGTGCTTTTAACTCTCTTCTTTTACCATGTGAAAATTATTAGAGCCATATATTCTTCTAGCCAACAGTTTGTTTGCCCGTGTGTCACGAACCGGCTCAAAGCCCGTAACAAAGGGAGACAACGTGGAGATAAGGAGTAACAAAATATATATTTATTAACCAAAGCAACGAAGGAAAATATACAATGGTGTGTGTAATCAGTAATCAGTAGTGTGAGTGTTTTGCATGAATGTGATCATGCAGGGTGTTGAAAGGTGCCAATGCAAACAAACGGCCACCAAGAACCACAACACAATCTACAAAGGTGTCTGCATGGAGAGAGTCTCCTCCATGAATGTGGAAGAGGCCATCATTTATCCTGGCTGGACACACCTGGCCCAGGTGTTTCCCATGTAGCTGACGAGTCTCCTCCATGAATGTGGAAAGGTCTATTTATCCGCCCATCGGCATCCTAATAAGGAAACAACAAAGACAGAATACGGCAGACAGAGTGGGAGGGTCGTCACATTCCCCCCCATAAAACCGGGGACCAACAAGGACCCCGGAACAACATACCAGCCTCTGCGTCCCAAATTGACACAGCCTCTGCGTCCCAAATTGACACAGCCTCTGCGTCCCAAATTGACACAGCCTCTGCGTCCCAAATTGACACAGCCTCTGCGTCCCAAATTGACACAGCCTCTGCGTCCCAAATTGGTGAGGGGTTATGTGTTCACACCTCCACCTGCACCAACCAACCTCCTCCTCAGACCTCAGCAACCTTTGCACATAGGAAGCAATATTTAAGAGGAAAGAAAACAAGACCAGGAGGGAACAGACAGGAAAGATAGAAGATGACAACCCCAACCAATGGTCAGTCACGTAAACATTCAGTAACATGGCACAAAAGACCACAACAGCTACAAACGAAAAGAACATCAGGGTCCTTAATTTGTACAACTCCCAACGATTCATAGTCCACCAAGCCACGGATGTGCCCCTGAGACAACTGCTCAGTCCAGACACCACACAAAAATAACAAACATTTAACCATGCCAAACATGCCCAAAAATGAAACACGTCGCTAAGCCTATCAGGGGTAAAAGGCTATAGCTCCAGGTAGCAAGTTCCACTACCCTACACAAATCTCCTACCGAGGTACACAGCCGATTTACTCACCTCAGACTGACTTCCCAACAGAAAGCAGAACAAGAGTTCAGGCTAGGCAGGGCCTGGAAACTAACCATTATCTCAACAACGCAGCACACAAACCAAGCAACAAAAGCAACCAATACTGGGCCTATCAAACTCAAACACAATATGCAAACCAAACACGTACCTCCACGGTCTCCCAAACCAATAGTTCAAAGATCCTGGACGAGCCCCCACTTGTCACGAACCGGCTCAAAGCCCGTAACAAAGGGAGACAACGTGGAGATAAGGAGTACCAAAATATATATTTATTAACCAAAGCAACGAAGGAAAATATACAATGGTGTGTGTAATCAGTAGTGTAAGTGAGTGTTTTGCATGAATGTGATAATGCTGGGTGTTGAAAGGTGCCAATGCAAACAAACGGCCACCAAGAACCACAACACAATCTACAAAGGTGTCTGCATGGAGAGTCTCCTCCATGAATGTGGATGAGGTCTATTTATCCTGGGACACACCTGGCCCAGGTGTTTCCCATGTAGCTGACGACCCTCCCCAACTCCGCCCACCGGCATCCTAATAAGGAAACAAGAACAAAGACAGAATACGGCAGACAGAGTGGGAGGGTCGTCACACCGTGTGTCTAGGATGCTCTCACAGAGGTTTCCCCAGTGGTGTATGTGGACGCCATAGAGGGTGACGCTGAGGGTTACGTCCGCTTCAAGAGTCCAGTCGAGGCCAAGGCCATCATTGATGCTTGCACCGGGCTGCAGAACAAACACAGCTGGCAGCTAGAGATCCTCTCTGGTATGCTGACTCTCCCATTACTTCTCTGTAGGTCATCAACGGCCCTGTTCAAATCATCTTTAATTGCGTCCTTCCTTCCTACCTATCTTGAGGTAATCACTGAGATGACATGGCTAGTGACAGCAACACAGAGGTCAGTGATTTCTGCAAGGATGGGAGGAAGGAGGGATGTATTTGGGAGAATTCAAACAGGGCCATAAACTATTTACTACATCAGAACAGAAGCAATGGAGATGTAAGATAATGGTCAATTAACAGTTGGGGGTCCTCTGTAGCTCAATTGGTAGAGTATGGCGCTTACAACAGCAGGATAATAGGTTCGATTCCAGGGACCACCCACATGACTAAGTTGGTTTGGATAAAAGCGTCCGCTAAACGGCATATAATATTATATATTAACAGTTGTTTTTCGATTCCTCTTACAGCGTCATCATTAGAGGATCAAGAAAGCATATTCATGAATGGATGTCTTTTACCGAAAGATGTTTGATTCATTTGGCTTCATTTGCTCATTAGGTGAAAAATGTGGCTGATTATGTCACATCAAAACTAACAATTGCTCAATTGTTCATACATTTGTACTTTTAGGCGACCATGAACAAAGGTACTGGCAGAAGATCCTGGTGGACCGCCAAGCTAAGCTGAACCGACCCAGGGACAAGAAAAGGGGAACAGAGAAAATAAGATTCCCCTCCATTTTAATTTATATGGATTATGTACAAGGATCTCTAGCAGCACCCAACCATTTTAATTTGAGGAGAAACATTTTGTTAATGAGCATGTTCATTCATTATTATATGCCTTAAATTGATTTTAACAGAGCAATGTCTCCGTTGTATCTCTTTCTGCCCCAGCTCATTTCCAAAGCTGAGAAAATCATCATAGCTAGGGCCAGGAGGCCACTAAACACATCCGCATCATGGAGGACTGATCAAGACTGTCAAGTTCTACTGTGCGTCCTTTCTTTTCTGAATCATTTTCTTCCTTAAGAGTTTGACTGTCGGCCATTTTGTCATTTCTACATAGGATGATGTTTTTGTGAAGCTTTGTTTTTCTTTTCATGAGAATAGTACAAGCAGAGAGAAGCCATGGTTTTAAAGGGGATGTTGTAGTTTTAAAAGGGATGCACGATAACCTTCCACTGACTGGAAGGTTTTCATGTATGGCGACTGTTTTACAAGCAGAAAGCTGCTACGTTATTTAAATTGGGAATAGGTTCTCTCACTAGTTTTTTGTGTTGCAGAGAGAGGTGCCAAAATTTCAGTTATGAAATGTGATTGTATATACTGTAAATATGATTTCAAAACGTGCCCAGAAAAGCTTTGTTCAAGAACAATGTGTCGGTAACATGGCAACGATAACCTTTTCTTTTTGATTAAAAAAAAAACTATTTTCTAAATAATAAATATACATTTTGGTGCATAGTAATGGACTTGTGGCTTTTTTTATTCAGCCCATGAACAAACGCCTCATGGATTATATTGCTCACACGCATTAGGTGCATTACCATGCTAAATGGTGTCTGATCTTCGTGTCCACATTGTTAACATTAAATAGAAAACAGCTTAACAATTACATAATATTCAAAGTAAGAATTGTTATGAATTCTTTGTATATAAAAAAAAACCACACATGTACAATCAGGATTATGCTTTTTTATGTGAGTGACCATACAAAATACCTGAGGTGCTCGTGATGAATTCATCTAAAATGTCTATTAATATATTTGAATAGAAATATAAGAATCCCCTCTAGCTATCTGTGTGTGCAGGTTTGTGATCGGGACTCTATGGCGCCCTCTTGGCTCGGCTGGGGACCCTGCAGCTCTTTCTGCTGTGGGAGTAAGAGGGCTTATCGGACGTTGCAGCGGCCAGCTGACTCAGCCCCGTTTCCCGTACCGAGATGGTTCGGTACAGCCTGTGTCCTCCAGCCCCCATGGAGCTGTACTCAAAGCCAGGAGGACAGCCATCCCGGGCTGGACAAGGTGGGATCTCCTTGGGTGTGTAGGTGGAACGATAGATGGAGTCTTCATCCATGGACTGGGGGCTCAGCAGCTTCTGGGTGGGTTTAAAGCTGGTGGCGCGCTCGGCCGTCTTGGGCGTGTATGCTGAGCGGAAGGTGGTGGTGTTGGCGAAAGCCCCCTTGGGTTTCTCTAGCTCATCTGCGTAGACCATGGGGGGACGACGGACCACGTCCCAGGTCCGGTAGTCCTCCTTCATGGTGGACCTGGTCTGGAGGGGCTCTCTGGCCTCCTTTGTCCAGGCCTCGACCCGGGGACGTGCGGACTGGGGCCGCTGCTGGCTCTCGTGGTCGACATAGTCAGCATGAGCTGTGGACAGACCGACCATAGTGCCCTCGGGTGGGCAGTACTCCTCAGCCTGGTGCCGGTGCTTGGGCTGCAGGGGCCAGGCCTTGTACTGGTCGCGGAACTCACTGGTCCCCTGGAATACAGCCGGGCTGCTCTCCCAGGCCACCTTGGCCCTAAAGGGCTTGGCGGGCTCAGCTGGCAGGCCCCGGTAATCCTGCCTGTGGGTGGAGACCCCATTGAGGGGGGCGCTGGTGGGCCTGTAGACGGCCCTCTCTTTGGGCTGCCTGGGCTGGACCGGGTGGGGGACATACTGCGTCTGGTAGTTGGTGGCGCCGTCAAAGGGCAGGGTCTCCCGGGCATCGGCAGCCGGTTTGAAGCTCTCCCTGGCCACGGCTGGGCCCTTCTGGCAGTAGTCGTCTTGGAAGGTGGTGGTCACCTCGAACTTGCTGTCGTTCAGCTTCAGGTTGTCACAGGTCCTGTAGGGTTGGACTTTCTGGTTGTGCCATGCTCGGAATTCCCCTGGAAACAATCGAGTGAGAGGACAACATTTTATGTCAATCCATTGTCGTCTCTGATCATTAGAAACATTTACAAATTCTAAGAGCAACCCAATGTTAACTCCAAGATGTATTCATTTGATTTGAACAATTATTGTTGTTTTGATTACAACTGATTTATTAATCTTCCGTATACAGAGTAGCATGAATCTTAAACTATTCTCCTATTAAAGACACACTTTCTGTACCTTTGTATAAGGACTGAGCGACCATCTTTGCTGTGGGCGGATGATACTCTTCTGGCTTGGTCATGATGTGCTTCTGAACAGGGTGTGTTGGGTAGTCCCTGGCGTAGGTGCTGCTGTGTCTCATTCTCCCGTCAGGTGGCACATACACCTTGGTGACCTTTGGGGGCCTCTGGGTCACTTCATGGGCCACGTAGTCTGACCTGGAAGACATGACCCTCATGACTTGCAACGTGCAGACTGAATAAACTACGCAAACAATTAAACTGTGGATGTTGTCATTCACTCTTTTTCTACCAGAATATCATATCTTCTTTGATGAATTATGTGTGTCTCACTTGAAAGTAGTCATGTTGGATATCCTTCCCTCCAGACGCTGATACTCATTATTCTGCTTCTTGGCTGCCCGGACAACAGTGGTGCAGTAGGCAGGGTACTTTTCCTGGTATTCCGAGACCATGCAGCCGGGGATCAGGACACACGGTTCCTCTGGAAGGGATCCTCGTGAGCAGTGGTGATGCCTGCCAGAGGAAAGGGATAACGTGTTGGGATTGGTTGGAATGGCGCAACAGAGTGTGTTGTTGAGAATCTGCTGTTGGTCAAAGTGGTGTTCTGAACCACAGGAGGGAGGTTGGTGGCACCTTAATTAGGGAGAACAGGCTTGTGGTAATGGCTGGAACAGAACGGTATCAAACACATGGTTTCCATGTGTTCGATGCAATTCCATTCGCTCAGTTCCAGCCATTATAATGAGCTGTCCTTGCCTCAGCGAATGTAGTTCTTATCAGAAGAATATTACAATTATATTGAGCTCCGATTAGGTTTGTCTCTCTTCTCTCAGATAAACTACATTAAAAACATCATTTGGTGTCACACAGCAAGCAAAATAATTATAGGCAGTTAAACTTGTAAATGTAATTAGAAGATGAACGATAACACTAGCTTGATGTATAATGATCATGTGCTTTCATTGGGTCACAGTCAATATATTTGCATTATGTTGGTACGCACGTACCCTACCCTACCTTCAGGTAAAACTGTATTGCAACCCACTCCCCTTTCTCCCATCAAGGATTTTACAGCCATATCCTCTCTCCATCATCAGAATCTAACTCACACTCCATGCACGATCCGAGGTATTTAAAGACCGCAAAGTTAAAACGTTAATGATTTTACCTCATTGGCAAAGGTGGGCATCTCCAAATTCCGGATATAGCTTGAAACATCACACTACGGAATAGGCCTGCGCGTCTTTACGCTGTGCGCTCGGGTGTTGTGTTCCAATCCAATGTACCAAACCCGTTTCAATTATTGACCAGAAGAACATGGGCTGTGTTGTAGTAGGCTACATGAAGTGCGTAGCGACCGAGAGAGCTTCTAAAAATAAATGCCCGTGGATTATTCACTCTCTCTACTCTCACTCTCTCAAGCCCTGTTTATACCTGATGCTTATATGGTCCTTTATCCTGATCTTGTCTACATTCTGATTGTGCCTACATTTCCAGAAATGTGTCTACACACAATGAGTCTGTTATCCGTCCACTGTGTCTGCATTGTGACCAGATTTCCTGGTCCCTTCCTTTATGCAAATGATTTCACAGCTATTCCTTGAGAATTATATTTATTGTGAGACACATATTGATGTAATCAGTCAATGGTGCCACCTGTCAATGATTTTAGAGGGCGGAATAATATGATTTATATGGTTTCTCTGCTCAGATCGGTTTACACTTGTAAGATATCCAGACACAATGCGTGTCTGACTATCTCTGGAGGTGGGCGGGATGATCTGATGACAATCAGATCACAATGTGTCTTTTGATTGTCACACCTGTCTAAAAATGTGGGCATAATCAGAATGTGGGCACGAACAGGACAAAGGACGCAAGTTAGCACTCGGTATAAACGGGGTTTTAGACTCTCCCAGCTCTGGCTCGCTCGAAGGATGAGAACGCGGCTATGCTTTTGCTCTATGTAGACAGATATTTACAGGGCATTCGTTGGGGAAATGTATTACATATATTCCAGCTACTTTAAGTAAACAAATTACTAACAATTAAATGAATGCTGAGCATACATATTGGTCATCCCATGTCCACTCCAGTTACGAAATTGGAGTGGAAATTGGTGATAGACATCAAAGAGAATAGGCCATGAGACATGTTGCAGCAGATTTTGAGTCAGTGTGCACTCGTAGGCTGTGTCGTAGTTGCAGCTCTCTCCATCTGTTACCTTTTCTTTGCCAAAAAAAGCACTAGATTATACACTACAGCTGAAATCGATGTGTGAGTGCACTGTCAGTTGAGATGTTGGTACTTACCCGCAGGTGCATATCTGGCACAAACATTGGATTGTCATGGTGTCTGTCTGTTGACTATACACTCCACTCCTGCTGTCAGATTAAACTTTGAACATCATTTTGTGGTTGAGAGAATAATCATTCCAAAATTGGAATTTAATATTCTAGAATGTGTGTTTTTTTTGCGTCATAATGAAGGCTTTGTTCCACAGGTGTGATCATTCTTTGAACGTGGCAAACTTTATGACATATATATTTGGGGTGTTCTTATTCTTTTTGTATGGATTTGTCATACTGAACTCAACCTGTTATGCCATTAGTACCATTGTAAATAATAATTTGTTCTTAACTGACTTGCCTAGTTAAATAATGGTTAAATAAAATAAAATAAAAATACACGGTTGGGCATATGGGCCCGAATCTAAAAAGGATATCCAATATTAACTTGCAATGTATCAAAGAGTCCACACAGGGGCAGCAATACCCTGTATTTTACAGTATCACCACACAATCAAAATCATACTACCTGCTTTGTGTCGAATTATTTAATCACGTTGATAGAGGGAGACAAAGAGAAAGAGAGAAAGAGAGAAAGACCCAGTGGCAGGTATTCCTAGTAGTGTTACTGGACCGATATAGAGGTCTGTAGCATGGGCAAAAACACATTTTCAGTATTTCCACTTTGGCAAAAAAGGTAGTTGTACACCTTTGGCAGCGATTACAGCCTTGAGTCTTCTTGGATATGACACGACAAGCTTGGCACACCTGAATTTGGGAGTTTCTCCTATTATTTTCTGCAGATCCTCCCACACTCTGTCACGTTGAATTGGGAGGTTCGCTGCACAGCTATTTTCAGGTCTCTCCAGAGATGTTTGATCATGTTCAAGTCCGGGCACTGGCTGGGCCACTCAAGGACATTCAGAGACTTGTCCCGATGCCTTTCCTGCGTTGTCTTGGCTGTGAGCTTAGGTTCATTGTCCTGTTGGAAGATGAACCTTCACCCCAGTCTGAGGTCCTGAGTGCCCTGGAGCAAGTTTTCATCAAGGACCTCTCTTTTACTTTGCTCCATTCATCTTTCCCTCGATCCTGACTAGTCTCTCAGTCCCTGCCACTGAAAAACATTCCCACAGCATGATGCTGCCACCATGCTTCACGGTAGGGATGGTGCCAGGTTTCCTCCTGACGTGACACTTGGTATTCAGGCAAAAGAGTTCAATCTCAGTTTCATCAGACCAGAGAATCTTGTTTCTCATAGTCTGAGAGTCCTTTAGGTGCCAATTGGCAAACTCCAAGCGCACTGTCATGTGCCTTTTACTGAGGAGTGGCTTTCGTCTGGTCACTCTACTATAAAGGCCTGATTGGTGGAGTGCTGCAGAGATGGTTGTCCTTATGGAAGGTTCTCCCATCTCCACAGAGGAACTCTGGAGTTCAATCAGAGTGACCATAGGGTTTTTGGTCACCTCCCTGACCAAGGCCCTTCTCCCCCGATTGCTCAGTTTGGCCAGGCCACCGCTCTAGGAAGTGTCTTGGTGGTTCCAAACTTCTTCCATTTAAGAATGATGGAGCCCACTGTGTTCTTGGGGACCTTCAATGCTGCAGAAATGTTTTGGTACCCTTCCCCTGATCTGTGCCTCGACAGAATCCTGTCTCGGAGCTCTACAAGCAATTCTTTAGACCTCATGGCTTTGATTTTGCTCTGACTTGCACGGTCAACTGTGGGACCTTATATTGACAGGTGTGTGCCTTTACAAATCATATCCAATCAATTGAATTTACCCCAGATGGACTCCAATCAAGTTGTAGAAACATCTCAAGGATGATCAATCGAAACAGGATGCACCTGAGCTCAATTTCAAGTCTCATAGCAAAGGGTCTGAATACTTATGTAAATAAGGTATTTCTGTTTTACATTTTTTATAGATTTGCTAAAATTTCTAAAAACCTGTTTTTGCTTGGTCTTTTATGGGGTATTGTGTGTGGATTGATGAGGAAGGTGTTTTATTTAAACAATTTTAGAATAAGGCTGTGATATTACAAAATGTGAAAAAAGTCAAGGGTTCTGAATACTTTCCAAATGCACTGTATATATCACAGTCACAAGGCATATGAACTAATAGATTATAGAGCAAACTCAATTATCACAACACATACTGTAGTTTGTAAAATGCAATTTTTTTCTGGCTTCTCCAGTGATTTTACCCACGCACCACTACTGGCGAGACCTATAAACTATAAAGCTGTGGCATGACTCAGATGCGGTCAGAGAAGTCACATAAGGACAATGAACTTTGATCACACTCAACATGCCATTGAAGATGCTTTCACTACTAGCAACACTGGGTAAACATTTATATAAAGTTGGATTACAAAACCTACCACATCCTGAACAAATACGTAAACTTGTCAGTTTCTCATGTCACATGAGACATAGCCTAAGCCAAACAGCAAAAACCAACGTGACAAAAACACAAAGCTACACATGTATTATGTGCTTCTAGACAACTGCAACTTGTCAAATATCCCTTATTGTCCATGCTATGTAGACATCACAAAGTGCATCAATAAAGTGACGACATTCATTGTTCTTGGTCCACAGGTTGTACTTTGCTTGACATCACATCAGGCCAGGCAAATAAAATTATATGATGCAACCTTCTGGATTGTAATACACTATGTGATTGGATAATAGTCCAGATCAAAACAGCAAAGTAATCACAAACGTCACTTAGTCATTGGAAGGGTAAAATCTAGCCTATTACAACTTAGAACTATTGATGTAGTGGAGGGTAAATTTAGCTTTTACCCACCTTTTTTAATTACTCTAGATCATTTTTCCCCTTTTTCATTACCATTTGCCCACCTATTTACCCACGGTGCTCAGGGTTTAACCTACTTTACCACTACTTCCATACTTATAAATATAAAAGGCTAAGGAAAGGGGGTTCAGTTATGTAGAAACGTCTATTTTAGTCCAATATCTCTTTAATCCAGACTTTTGAGCAAGGTCAAAAATGACGGCCAACTGGGGAATAGTTCATTGAGTAATACTGCATTCACAAATCACATGGCATGATGATTCATTGTCTAAGTATGAATTACACTGTATTACAGTCATTGTAATTATAGTGTAACACACAGAGTCAGGTCATACAGCCTAAATGGTTTTATAAAAGTATCCGTTCTTCTGACACCCCTCACTGTAAAGACTCTAGTACCGTAAAACCCAGGTTCAATAGCCCGTCAGTCTACGAAATCCAATGACTTTTTGGCTAGGGATGTATTCCCGAAATGGCCACAGCCTACTTTAAGGGTTATTAAAAGGGAATCTCTGAATGTATGTGGAATAGAATCCAAACAGCAGTACATTATGTAATCATATACATGTTATCCCAGTAATCCTACAAAAATAAATATAACATCTATGGGATATCCACTATAGAGGTTGTTAGTGTAAGAAGCTACCACATGACATCGTTTATCCTCAACTGATGCAGGACTGTGTCAGGCCATTCATTTATCTAGGAAATCCCCTGCCATTTCCCCCCTCGTTACCTTTGCCCTATAATTTTTTGAGGCGGTTACGTCAAGTTATTAGCAATATCTCGCGAGAAGCAGATACTATAAATGGGACGTTGTTAGTTCACAATCAAATCAAACTTGAAACGGAGTAAGTTATTACACTGCTGGGATCGTCATCATTCACCAAAATTAACCAACTAACGTGGTAGGTAACCTTGTTCAATTTTATTATTATCATACTTTTGTGTTTATTTGATTTCATGATCAACCAATTTGGTGGATATTTGTCTGAACGCGAGAGTTCCTCTTTCGAATTTGACAGCATACAGTAACGTTTGCTGCTACACTGTATCAATCAATATCACTTTCCCTGATGTTGTTTGGGTAGATAATTGAGTAGACATAATGATGTAGAAATATTAAATCGTATTTTTTCCTTGTGAGTTTATCAAAGCAATGTAGCAGAAAATAACTTTTTTTTGCGTTGTTGAAAGAAATTAAATGTCCATAACGTCTTAATGTCTTTCTCCTTTTGTTTAGGTTTGCAGACATGGAAGTCGTTGAAGTCGTCAATAACCAGGTATGTCTCTTTTGGGGAGTGAAACGGATCAAAGTAGTGTATGCCAGCTGATAATGAAACAGGACATAAATGCATATACAGAAAATGATAGGCTACAACTCCTCAGATAGTTGACATTCAATTGGCTTGGTTCTAGGTTTGTCTTTATTTTTCTTTGTGTGTTTACAGGGCCAATGTTATGATAAAGGATAGCAAGTTAAAGTTTTATACTACAGTAGCCAACTTTAGTCAGGAGCTGCTAGGCATTGATCCTTTGGACCCCAGGTGGGTTAGGTTGCTCATTTTAAATCTGAAGGAAAATCTATACATTCAGAAGCCTATAGCATACTTAGGGTTTCTACTTGTGTCATTGCTGACATTACTCTTGAGATATTGTAACACGCTGTGTTCTAACATCCATTTTCAACCCAATTTCTCACCAGAATGTGGTTGAGAGGGTGACCAGCCTCCCATTGGTGAGCTCCACCTATGACATGGTGTCCAGTGCCTACTGCACCACCAAGGATAACCACCCCTACCTCAAGTCTATGTGTGAGGTGGCCGAGCAGGGGGTTAGGAACCTCACCACTGCAGCGCTCACCGGTGCAGCACCCATCATCGGCAAGCTGGAGCCACAAAGTAAGAATCTGTAGCCATCTCCAAATCTACAGCCACCTGGTATATTTTCACTAATGTAGACCTACATATTGAGTTTAATCTATTTGATTAATTTCCTATGTGGTGGTCAAATCTGGAGAGCTGAAAATGGAAAAGCAAGCGCTTTGCCAGAATGGAATTTCTAGTATAAGGCTTTAAACATATGCTTATTACAAAACATACTGTGCTTTTCTAGGTCCGTTTGGTTTCGATTATAAACCAATAGGCAGGGCTTTTCGGTTTCGATAATATTTTTTAAACATAACAATTACTTTGGAGCTTTTTAATTGCAATTTCAAAGCAGGGTGCTGAGAAGCCTATATCGGTCCGATATACACGACTAGTGTACTCTTTTCAAAAACCAAAACTTTAAAAATATATTTTTAAATGTATTATTATATTTCTCAGCAACCCAATTTAGCTAGACTAGCTGCAGAACTGTCTAACAAAATAATTGTACTGTTTCTTCAAAGATAAGGCATACTATCACGAACTGTCTCTATCTCTTGCGGTCTATGCGGTGATTGTATCTAACGTAATTTATTAGGCTTAAAAGTGTATCCATCTATGCCTGAGCCGGATAAAAATGGCGCAATGGATTATGGTCATTGACGTTAATTACCACGTTTCTGCACTGAAATAGGTTGAATATTAGCTTAATGAAAACTACAACTCGCTTTAGCCCAGCGACCCACATAGTTATTGAGTTTATTTCTCTCGTGAATGATTAGAATTTTCTCTAGTGAAACGGCGCGTTGGGCTCACAAAACCCCCGAAGTAAATGGAATTCAAGTAATTGAACCAACATCGGTCAATTAGTTGTTTAATAACCGAAAATCCCGGAAATATTGGTTAATCGCTCAGCATTAGATCGTGGAAAGAAATAGTGAGTTACACTTCCTAATTGTGTAAGGACCAGAAAGTCCGTCCAGTCATCTATGAGCTGTTGCTCAATAACATAACCTTTTACCTAGTAATCACATCTTTGGTCTTGTCTTGAACCAGTAACACTTTTTTAGTATTCTTCTGTAGTGCTAAAATGTATGACTCTCCATTTCCAACCTTGAATGTGATACATTTTGCTTATAATGTTATGCCCTCTTTTTCTGCCACCAGTTTCCATGGCCAATGACTTGGCCTGCAAAGGTCTGGATAAGATTGAGAAGACCTTGCCAATCCTGCACCAGCCTTCTGAGCAGGTATATGACTCTCACTCCCCAGTTATTACTTGGTACCGAATGACACAACGCAACACCGTATTTCACAATGAATCAAGCGGATGCCAGTCAGGTTGGCCAACCATAGAGGGAGGAGCAATGACTCATAACCTGTGTGTGTCAAAATCAGTGACGTATCATCTATTTGGACCGGGCTCTCCCTCTGTCATAAGCAAGTGTCTAGTCAGTCAGTGGTCATCCAAAGGCCAGGACTCACTCATTTGAAAATTTAAGTTCAATCTCAATGTGACTTTCCTGGTTAAATGAAAAACAACCTTTTTCCTCCCTATCCCATTCTTCCGGTCTAGATTGTCGCCAACGCCAAGTATGCAGTGACCGGTGCCAAAGACGTGATGTCCAACACCGTCACAGGGGCCAAGGACAGTGTGTCCCACACCTTGACCAATGCAGTGGACCGGACCAGGGGTGTCGTGCAGGACGGCGTGGAGATGACTCGTGCTGCTGTCCAGGATGGTATGCAGATGACCCGGGCTGCGGTCAGCGGCAGCGTGAATACGGTGATGGAAAGCCGTGTGGCCCAGATGGTCAGCAGCGGAATGGACACGGCACTCACCACCTCCGAGAGCCTGGTGGACCAGTACCTGCCTTGCACTGAGGACGAGTTGGGTGAGTGAGAGCTAGGCTTATATAACCTAACAGTCTCTTACAATGGATTCTCAGTGATGACTGAATAATTGGACTGGGGCTAGCAACAACACTAAAGAGCATTAAGATCAGTCATTGATACTATTTAGCTATGCTGTTGATCTTCATCAACATTCCGGAGAAAAGGCAGCTAATCCGGTTCGGTTGAGATTCTCAGAAACTAAGATTATTCAGACATGGCCCATTTTTTTCTAATGACCAAAAGAGAACATTTCTGGTTGTTTTGGGCTAAATCATTTTGGTTTACAGTACAGTGACAAATAAAGAGGAATAATCCTGTACACAATGTTTCCTACAACACTTCCAAAACATGTTGTCAATAAACTCAAGGTTAGGAAGTCAACTACTCATTTACTCATAATACTATGTGTGATTAGATTCACTAAGCTTGCTCACTTAAACCCATACAATGTCAGCAAACGTTTACATTACATTTACAATGATTACAATAACTTGATATTTTTTTTACACAAAACACTCAAAGTAATGCTTAAAGGGACAATCAGCAGTTGCTACTGTCACGGCTGTCGTCGGAAGGATGAGACCAATGCGCAGCGTTCTTTGAGTTCCACATAATTTATTAAAGAAGTGAAACTTTTAGAAAAGACAAAACAATAATGACTACAACCAGCTTCATTGTGCAAAGAACAAGTTCCCACACAGAAGGAGGGAAAGGGCTGCCTAAGTATGATCTCCAATCAGAGACAACGATATACAGCTGCCTCTGATTGGGAACCACACTCGGCCAGAAACAATAAAGAACATAGAATTAAAGAAACTAGAATGCCCACCCTAGTCACACCCTGGCCTACCCAAAATAGAGAATAAAAGCCTCTCTATGGCCAGGGTGTGACAGCTACATCCATTTTCTGACTTATAAATGAACGATATGCAACCATTTATTCTTGATGAATATCATTTTTAAATGCCTCATGAGCTTAGTTCAACTGTCGTACCCCATCAGAACCCAAAGTATAAGCTTCTACTAATCCAATGTTTGTAAACAACATGTAAACAATCACTGTATAGCCCGAAAATATGGTTAAAACTATAATTCTGATACCATGGATGGCCAGTCCTTGCATCCATAGCTGTCTTTGAATATGAGAGTGGTTACATTTCTCTAGTCCTAATTCCCCTTTATTGTTTCAACTCCTGATTGCCGCTTTAGTTTCATGTTCCTCTTTTCACCTTGACAGAAATCGAGGCTAAAATGGTCGAAGGATTCGACGTGGCGAAGGATGCACCTAGCTACTATGTCCGTCTGGGCTCTCTGTCTACCAAGCTGCGTAAGAGGGCGTACCACAAGGCTCTGGCCCAGGTCAAAGACGCCAAGCAGCGCAGCCAGGAGTCCATCTCACAACTCAACCACACTGTAGACCTGGTGAGTGTTGACATCAAATGATAGAAGTGGAAATGGAAAACTTTCTTCTCCATAGAATGTGTAAATTCTGCAGAAGGAGTAAATGGAAATTATTGTAACTGTCTTTCATGAGATGTAATAAGATCTGATGAGGTTCCCTTGCACTGGATTCATTTAAATTATGTGGGAATGAGATGTTCGTTGTGAAGTCTATCATTTCGTTTTCAACCCTTTTAGATTGAATACGCCAGAAAGAATATTGACGGAGCTAACCAGAAGGTGAAAGGGAAACTGAGCTCCCTGATTGAGTGGAAGTCTAATGAGGAAGCCGATGGCAATGAGGCTGAGGTAATGACCATACTTAAGAGCACTCATCATATAATACCATTTTAGCCACATCATATTGTACATGGACCATCTCTTGCAGTTTTGCGTCCAAATGGCATATTTAAGTTATTTTATTTGACTACTTCTTGAGGAAAAAGCTACTTCATTTTATGTGAAGATACAGGCGAATTAAATGGTCTTCATCATTTATCCCCCAGAATATAGAGTCAAGGACCCTGGCCATAGCACGCTCCCTCACCCAGCAGCTGCAGACAACGTGCCAGGTGCTGGTGTCTGGCCTGCAGGGCCTTCCCCAGAACATCCAGAAGGAGGCGCTCTTCCTCAGCCACTCCGCCTCCCAGGTCTACTCCAGCTTCAGCAAAGCGGCGGCGTTTGGGGACCTGTCGGATGGCGTGCTGGCCAGCAGCAAGGCCCAGCTGGGCAAGATGAAGGAGTCGCTGGATGACGTCATGGACTACCTGGTTAACAACACATCCCTCAACTGGCTGGTAGGTCCCTTTTACCCCCGGCTGGCACCACCCCCCACCGCCACGTCCTCCCAGTCTCAGAAGACACCAGCCCCCGCAGTGGAGATGAAATCAATGGAATAACTAGCTGCCTGTTTAACGACTTTCTATCCCATATTATTCCTCCATCAAATATTATTAAGTCACACTAATGAGCTTGCATTTATTCAGCATGTTGATGAATAAATGTTGACCAACTGTTTGTAAATGTTGCTCAGTGTGTGCTCAATAATCTAGCTTAATTTCCATATGCCTTTTCTTATGCAGGACATTGCTTTTGATGCTACTGTTGTTTTTGACATCACATTATATCCTGTTGTAACCATAACCTGCCATATAGTAGATACGTAGATGTTAATACCTTGCCTTGCATGCTGCCATCTTAGTACAATTCTAATAAATAAGTTAATATGTCATTTGTGTGTTGTCTTGCTGCCTTGAAAATGACCAACCAGTGTGAAAGCATTTGGGAATGGAATTGGATGTTTTATACATTGTCGAAACCCATCTTCGGGCTTCAGTGAATTCAGTGTCTGTAATATATTGAGATAGCTTGGATATGAGGTTTGTCTGTGAGTGGTTCAACTAACTAAACTGTAGTTGTATGGTTTTCCAGGACTAGGTTTGGCAATGATGTAACCCTCCCACTGTATTAATACCTAGTAGTCCAAAGGTCATACAGTAAGGCAGGTTCTTGTGCTTAGTTGCGTTTTCCATTTACAGGTACCAGACTCTACCTTGTCCGACCTCTCGTCAGTTGAGGATGATGAAATGTCAGATGAGACCAGCACCAACAAACCTCTATCAGCTCCCATTGCTCACCAATAACCTTCATTGTCAGCTAAATAGCACGTATGGTTAGTTATTGAAAATAGTATTTATTTTCAAAATACTTTCAAATACCATTGGTAGACATTGATTCATTTGGCCAGTGTATTTTAAATTTTAAATAAAATAAGTAAATACTCATGTACTTCAACTGTCTGTTCTGTTGTGGATGAAACATTGTTGCATTCGCTAAGTGACCGCATCTCCTACTTACATATCCAGTTTTGAATCGGACTCATTATAAAATTCATAATGCGGTCATTTAAGATGTAATAAAATTGGTGTTTGTGTATTAATTTACTTCTACTCAATGCCTTTTATGAACATGTTTGATTGGGTTTTAATTTTTTGTAGATTTTGCACTTGAAAACATTCAAAAAGTTAAACTAGAAGGCAGTCACTTTCCTCGGGTATTTTCATGAAAGGCATGTGAGCATTTAAATAAACATTGCAGCTATACAGTAACTATGGTTTCCTTTACAGAATATAATGTAAAGGTAATGGGATATAGACTGAGGCCTCCAGAATAAGAATGCCATTTCTCATAGTTGCAGGGGAATTAGGAGTAAATGTAACCAGTGTGTGGTTGTATGTTCTAATTAGCAGTTCTTTAATAAGTAAATAGAGACAGTGTTCTGCCCCATTGCTGCTCATAATGTCTTCTTTATTAACAAGAGGAATAGTCATATACACAAAATCTATATAAAAACTTTGCCAGGAATCCTCAACAATTATGACAGTCTTCATAATGTGTCATGCAGGGATCATCAATTAGATTCAGCCGCGGGCCAATTTCTTTCTGGAGCAGATGGTCGTGGGCCGGAACATAATAAAAAAATGGTTTTATACTGCAAAATGACTGCAAGACGCCTAAACAGATATTTGACTAAAACAAAAATGTCAATCCTTGATTACATTTGGGAACATTGTCCTGTGAAGGGTGCCTTCTTTTGGATGGCACGTTAAAATGGGTGTCCTGACTCTCCATGGTCTTTCAAAATCCCATGGTGCTTATTATAAGAGTATGGATGTTCACCACAGTGTCATGGCTAAATTCCCAACCTGGCCACATTCCATCATGGCCACTGAATCATCCCCCTCATTCCTAAATGGAATATATCACTACTCACCTCTCCACCTGATAGCTGATGTGTGGGGTAGAGTTTTGGCATAAAAATGGTCACTGTGCATCACTGTGGTGGGTGATGCACATTGATAGTGGATGAGGTGAGTTTCCCCCTACTATGTAAAGTTACTTTGAGTACTTCAGTTAGCAGAAAAGTGCTATATAAATCCAATCAATTATTATTATTTCTATACAATCAAATGTATTACTGTATTATTTTTTATTTATTTTTATTTCACCTTTATTTAACCAGGTAGGCTAGTTGAGAACAAGTTCTCATTTGCAACTGCGACCTGGCCAAGATAAAGCATAGCAGTGTGAACAGACAGAGTTACACATGGAGTAAACAATTAACAAGTCAATAACACAGTAGAAAAAAAGAGAGTCTATATACATTGTGTGCAAAAGGCATGAGGAGGTAGACGAATAATAACAATTTTGCAGATTAACCCTGGAGTGATATATTATCAGATGGTCATGTACAGGTAGAGATATTGGTGTGCAAAAGAGCAGAAAAGTAAATAAATATAAACAGTATGGGGATGAGGCATTATGCGTGGCAGTACTTGGGAATATATTTCAGAAATGAAAACCAATAGATGATTTTCTGGTGTTTTTACAGTCTTATGTCCAACAATGAAAATCTAAATTCGGTCTGCGGGTTGCCAGTTGGGGAACCCTGCTGTACAGAGCACAACGTCCCTCACTTAGACTTTTTCTCGATGAACTCACTGGTGTATTTTCAGGTTGCCGCTTTCAGTGAATCTCTTCCCACACCTTATACACTGATAAGGTTTCTCCCCTGTATGAGTTCTCATGTGTTTTTGAACGCAGCTGCTGGATGCAAAATGTTTGTCACACAGTGTGCAGGGGTACGGCCGCTCGCCTGTGTGACTCCGCAGATGCACTGTGAGACTTTCAGGTTGTTTGAACCTCCTCCCACAAAGTTGACAGCTGTTGGGTTGCTCACCTGTGTGTGTTCTCATGTGTACCCTCAACTGACCTGAGGTGCTTAAGGTCATTCCACAAACGCTACATAAGAACCGTTTCTCCCCTCTGTGCATCCGGAGGTGTTGCGTCAGGCCATTGGACTGTATAAATCCCTTCCCACAGATAGAACAGACATAAGGTCGCTCCCCGGGGTGAGTGCGTTCATGTGACTTTAAGATTTCTGTTTTCCTAAAGCCCCTGCCACAATGTGAGCAAACGTATGTCCTTTCTTCAATCCGATTTGCCTGGTGAACTTTCTGGTGCTGTTTTAGACATCCCTTCGTTTTGTATCTCTTCTCACACTGGTCACAATGGAACGGCCTGGCTTCAGAGTGAACGCTTTCATGTCGTCTCAGGTCACAGTGGTTTCTGAAACCTTTCCCACACTGGGAGCAGGTGTACCTGTTGATTTGACGAGACAAGTTATGATAAGGTGGTTTAGTCAAGGATCTTACCATAGTCACAAACTATAGAACAACCGAGCATCACTATCTTCACCACCGTAGTCCTGTACAGAACTCAAACTCATTTTGTTCGGGGGCCACATTCTGTCTTCACTGAGGTCCAGAGGCCACACTGCAAATGTAGTATATTGCCTTGTCTAATTACACAAACTGTATAAATATGTTTTTAAAAACAATTGATGCTCCCTGACTAACAGCCTAGCTTTCATTTCAGTGACTTTTAGTGGGGAGGATACAGTGAATATGATGGTGTGATTATCTAATATACAGTGTTGAAAAGATACCACCTAGAGAAAAGTAACTAATGACATCAATATTACGAGAAAAATCCAATTACGCTGTCATTAAATGACTCAGTATTACAAAACAGCCAATTATCTTGCAACTATGAGAAAGATGTTATTACGATATAAGTTAATAACTTGTTATTATGAAATAACAATTCTCGTTATAAATGGGAAACAATGTTGTTACAATATAATGTGTGTTCTTAGAACATGGATACACTGTGGTTACTGCAATTCCTGTCCAACGAGGAGCTGTGGAATTTTGTATTTCTTTCTTTCTTTCCTTCCTTCTTGCCACACTTGGTGAATTATGGTGGGCCGTACTGATATTACACACTGAAACCCTGAAACTTTCAGGTTGTCGCTCTCCTATCGCACATTCTACACTGCTAAGATTTCTCTCCTGTATGAATTCGCATGTGTCTGCTAAGGTCGCTGTGGGATGTGAAGCATTTGCCGCACTGTGTGCAGGAGAACGGCCGCTCACCAGTGTGGATCCGCCGATGTATTGTGAGACCGTAACATCTTCTAAACCTCTTCCCACAATGCACACAGCTTTTGGGGCGTTCATCCGTGTGTGTTCGTGAGTGTACCAACAAGGCACCTGAAGTAGTAAAATTCTTTCCACAAACGGTACATAAGAACAATTTCTCCCCTCTATGCCACCGAAGGTGACCTATCAGTATTTGATGTTGAATAAATCCCTTCCCACATATAGAACAGACAAAAGGTCGCTCCCCGGTGTGGGTGCGTACATGTGATTGTAAAGTTCCTGCAGACCTAAAACCTCTGCCACAATGTGAGCAAACATTTGGCCTTTCTCCAGTGTGAACTCGATGGTGTTGTTTTAGAGCCACCTTTGTTTTGCATCTCTTCTCACACTGGTCACAATGGAAGGGCTTCACCTCAGAGTGAACGGTTTTGTGTCGTCTCAGTTCATATGAACACTTCTGACCCTTCCCACACTGGGAGCAGATGTACCTGTTCTTCCTGGTCTTCTTGGCCGAGGAGCTTTCTGTCTCACTGACAGGCAGGACGTTGTTCTCAGCTCCAGCTTCTCCAGAGTCCAGGATCCCACGGTCCTCCTTTGGATGGTTCTTCTTGATGTGCTCCTGAAGGGTGAGCCATCTCCTGTTGGAGAACTGGCACTGTGAGCAGGAAAAGCCCTGGGACTGGGGGGGCTTGGCTTTAGCTTGTCCTGCAGGTAGAAAACACAGGAGGGTGAAATAAGGGCTGGTGAGTTCAAATTTCCATTGCAGATTGTTGTCAGTAGTCGATGAGGCAATAATATAAAGATTTGTATTTTATCCATGCCGAAATCTGTTGTGCAATTATAGAATCTGATCTAAATTTATCTAAACTAGTGGAGTTATGGAGTGGAGTAAAACATTCCTGAAAAATTAAGTGTTACTTTAAAATACATTTTTACAAAGTTACTTTAAAATAAGTTTGACTAACAACTCGTGTTGCACGGTATACCAAAACATTTGTAAATTTTTTCCGATACTAGAACATGAAAATATTGTTTGGTATTAGAATGTTACTTTCGGTACTTCTGTCAAACGTGTCACACGAATCAAGTCTATCAGCGCAAGAGCCTCCCGAGTGGCGCAGCGGTCAAAGGAACTGCATCGCAGTGCTAGAGGCATCACACAATTTTCCCGGCGTGGTCGGGGTTAGGGGAGGGTTTGGCCGGCCGGGATGTCCTTGTCCCATCAAGCTCTAGCGACTACATGTGGCGGGCCGGGCACATGCACACTGACTCGTGTCGCCAGTTGCAGTGTTTCCTCCGACACATTGGTGCCGCGAGCAGTGTGTCAAGAAGCTGTGCGGCTTGGCAACGTCTTGTTTCGGAGGATGCATGGCTCTCGACCGTCGCCTCTCCCGAGTCCGTATGGGAGGTGCAGCGATGGGACAAGACTAACTACCAATTGGGTAGAAAAGGGGTAAAAATTTAAAAATTAAATAATAATATAAATACAAAAAAGTATATCAGCACAGACGATGTCCCCCTTATCATGCTGTACAGAAGTTAACACCTGAATAATGCGACGCGACATGCAGAAATGTAGAAACTGTTAATTATGGTTCTCAAAACAATGTCCATACAGGCTAAAACACTTTAAAATGCAAGACGATACTGGTAGCTTCCAGCTTTGTAGGCTAACTTTCCTTGCTAGTTTGCAGCTGAAGCCAACATCAATTCACTACCCTTTGTGATAATATGCAAAATGTTGCTGATTTAAAAGCTAAATGCCACCAAAAAACGTTATTAATTTACTTATTCGGTCTCTCTATCACATCTCTCCCAAATATTATCTATTGCCTCCGCCTCGTGAATGCGTCATTACTGGCTAAAGAGACAGAGCGTACTTTTATAAAATAAGCTACTTCTATGCAAATGTTGTTGATCAGTACAATAAAATAAGTCCCAAATGGAAGGGAAACAGATTGTTTGTCAAATGGAGCCCCATGAAATCAGTCAAAACAAGCTCAATAACTCAATGCATGCACACACTCCTATTGAATATACATTCACCAGTATTGTGAAAAGGCCTAGGCTAAATCTTCATTTACTCAGTTTATCAAATCGAGATTTATTATTCAAATAAATGACTGCCATTATGTTGTTATGTACTGTAGTTAGAAATTGAGTCTTTGAAAAATGTTACCGTAAAAAGATTCTAATGTAATGATATTGAACTCAAAAGATGCCCAACGATTGAACAAAGCAGTACCTGAGTTTATCTAGATAAAGTACAATTCTGTGACTGGCTAATATATGCCTTATTTTTTTGCCCATGGTATCATTTTGGTATTGAGTATCATGACAATAAACCTGGTATCAAAGTCAAAATGCTGGTATCTTGACAACACTACTAACAACCAGGCTCTGCTACTCAAACTTCAACTCAGTTCACCAGTGTATGCAATGTATTCTGCCCTGAATTTCCTTACCATTGATGCCTACTAATGATGGCTGTTTCTGCTGCCCAGAGTTCCCAGAGGATTCCCCAGTCTCTTCCAGTCTTTCAGCGCACTCATCACTTCCCTCATTGGCGTATTCGTCCTCCCCACTGACTTCTTGCTGTCCCTCCTCTCCACTCTCCTGTTCTTTCAGTCCTTGAGCATTGTAATTCTCTCCCTTTCTCCTCACATCACTCTTGTTCGTCACCGTGCCTTTTTCTCTGCCTCTTTTGGTCTGTTAAGACTTCAGCGAGGGAGCAAGGCAGGACAACGTGGACAGGATGGTATCAGAGTCATAGAAGAAAAGGTCTTGAAAAGAGAGAGAATACAAATAATTCCAAATTCTCTTTCAGGAGAATCCCCTACAGGTATTTCACCCAGAGGTTAACAAGTTCAAATAGATCACCTGAGGGATCCTAACCTTTTTTTAGGTGCCCCAGATTTCTATGATGCTGCAGAAGTGTTTTCAGATGCTCAGGATCAGATAAAGACTGCTGACACTCTTCCAGGTCAATAGGGGTCAGGTTGAGAATGGATGCTGTCCGAGAGGGAGAGAAGAATAAGTATGTCTGCAGAACAGAGAAAAGTGCTGTCCAGTCCCACATGACCCCTAGCCCCTACCCAGTTGACACTTATCAATGTTTATTCATTCATGGAAGGGTGTCAAGTATACAAATGAACATCAACATGTTTTAGATGATATAATAGGATGGAGATGGAGTCAGTACCTGTGTAAAGCTGGCACTGGCATCATCTCCTCCAGTCTGTCAAGGAACTGCCACACCAGTATCTGTAGCGCTGTGTCATACCTCGTGCTCTACTGTACAGGGAACACCTCCTTTAACACAGAGGTAGAAAGGGAGAGTCATGTGGTTTTAGCCAAGGCACATGTAGTAATTTAAACGTATTCAATATTCGCCTTGAGGTCATTCCAGTCGAGGGATGGGCAGCTTTAATGGGGGTGGGGGAAACTAAAAATCTGAACTCATCAGGGGCTGCAGTTGCTTGCGATTCTGCGTACCCACATGTGCATACCCCCACAACCAAATTTGAGCAAAACATTTTAGCAGCCACCCTCTGACAGCAGGGAGACATTTTTTTGTTTATTTTAGATTTAATTTTGTGCAATTTTACACATTTTATAACTAATTTCCTGCAATTCAACGCAATTTGTCATAGGATGGAGAGAAATGTTTGCAGTTTTTAATAAGATATCTGGGTGAGATTGACTAACACAATCAATGGGTGCCCCTCAACTGACCATTATTACCAAGTTTAGGTAGCTGTCCACTAAAAAATTGTTAACTGACATGGGCTAATTGAGTGTCTATCAGTGAATGACGTAAGAGAAAATCTGTTAATGAATAACCCAATTTCGAAATTGCACCTTGTGTATTCTACTATTTTAACTCTGAACAGTAAGTTCAGACCCGGACTGAGTTGACAAAAAAAATTACAATTGAGTTGCCCATCCCTGTTCTAGTCCTTAGAAGGTGGGATTTGTAACATCTAGATGTGAAATATTATCTCACCTGAAAAAATGTTGCCTCTTTGTTGAGTCTTCTAGCAGAGTTTGGACCAGATCCATAAAGTTATCCTTTGAGGCCTCCACATATCTGTCTTTGCTCTGAATATGTCAATCACACACAAAACAACTGTAACCATCTACATTGATTAATAGGTAAAGCAGACTTGCCATTAATAGGCTGGTATTTCAGGTTACTTACCCCTTTACGTGTTGTGCATGAATGGATTCTGTCCAGGTGGGGCTGGATGGTTTTGTAGCCAGCTGGGTTAGACTCCACACCACGACACAATTCAACAACCAGCTGAAACAGGAGGCATATACTGTTATAGCTATGAACAAATTATTATTGACCAAAAATATAAAACGCAACATGTAAAGTATAGGTCCCATGTTTCATGAGCAGAAATAAAAGATACCAGAAATGTTCCACACGCACAAAAAACATTTCTCTCAAATTTGTTTATCTCCTGTTAGTGAGCATTTCTCCCTTGCCAAGATAATCCATCCACCTGACAGGTGTGGCATATCAAGAAGCTGATTAAACAGCATGATCATTACACAGGTGCATCTTGTGCTGGGACAATAAAAGGCCACACTAAAATGTGCTGTTTTGTCACACAACACAATGCCACAGATGTCTCAAGTTGAGCAAGTGTGCAATTTGCATGCTGATTGCAGGAATGTCCACCAGAGCTGTTGCCAGAGAATTGAATGTTCATCCTTCTACCATAAGCCGCCTCTGTCATTTTAGAGAATTTGGCAGTACGTCTGTCCGGCCTCACAACCGCAGACCACGTGTAACCAGGCCAGCCCAGGACCTCCATATCCATCTTCTTCACCTGCGGGATCATCGACTAGAGTATAGGAACACTGTGGACAATTTTCAGCAAGTTGCAACCATGAAATACAGTTGTAAACACTTTTCCATAAACAAGGTCGAAATCATGTTTGATGCACTAAGTAAGTAAATTATTGGCAGGACTGTTTAAACTAGACCAGCTACCAGGAAAGCTTATGAAACGCTGGGTTTGCAGAACCAATAATTTCTGCACAAACTTTCAGAAACCATCTCAGGGAAGCTCATATGCGTCTTCGTCATCCTCAACAGGGTCTTGACCTGACTGCAGTTTGGCATCATAACCGACTTCAGTGGACAAATGCTCACCTTCGATGGCCACTGGCATGCTGGAGAAGTGTGCTCTTCATGGAATGTACAGATAGCATGCCGAGATCCCGAGGCCCATTGTTGTGTCATTCATCCACCGCCATCACCTCATGTTTCAGCATGACAATGCACAGCCCCATGTCAGAAGGATCGGTACACAATTCCTGGAAGCTGAAAAAGCCAGACATGTCACCAACTGAGCATGTTTGGGATGCTCTGGATCGACGTGTACGACAGCGTGTTCCAGTTCCTGCCAATATCCAGCAACTTCACACAGTCATTGAAGAGGGGTGGGACAACATTCCAGACTTGATCAGGATGTTGATAGTACTCTATGCGAAGGAGGTGTGGCACTGCATGGTGGTCACACTAGATACTGACTGGTGTTATGATCTACGCCCTACCTTTTTTTAAGGTATCTGTGACCAACAGATGCATATCTGTATTCCCAGTCATGTGAAATCGATAGATTAGGGTCTAATGAATGTATTTCAATTTACTGATTTCCTTCTATGAACTGTAACTCAGCAAAATCTTTGAAATTGTTGCATGTTTCATTTACATTTTTTGTTCAATGTATATACTGAGGAAACACAAACTGAAGAGTCAAATATGTAACTGACAACTGTGAAATCCAGGGGCAAACAAAGGTCTGAATATCACCCAATGGCCCACATTATACTTTAGTGGTAGACGTTTCTCAAATTATTCCCCCAACCCTACATCATTCCCAAACACTCAACACTTCCACCTGTCTCACCCACGCTCTCAGTCCCAGGATGAGTTGGACCCTCTGCTTGAGTGTCAGGAGCTCCGGAACCATCTCTGGCACCAGAGTCACAAACTCTTCCAGCTTCCCATACTGCATCACGTTACGCTGCTGAGCCACTTGCCACATGGATGCAGACATCAGACATAGTGGTGGCACCAGGAGACGCAGGGAGGATAGAGGGAGATGAGGACCTGTCACCAGAGGAGGAAGTTAAACAGTTGAGTGTACTGACATGAACTGTCTCCGTGTGGCATTTGAGTCTTTGTAAACAATTAGGCTATATGTTTGAAAGTACACTGTTGAATGTCAGCTCATGGTCAGCGTTTAGACAGGCAGCCCAATTCTGATCTTTTGACCAATCACATCAGAACTTTTTCAGAGCTGATCTGATTGGTCAAAAGACAAATGAGTGAAAAAAATATCAGAATTGGGCTGCCTGTCTAAACACTGCCATGGACTGCCAGTACTTGCAACCATTAGCTAGCTACAGTATTTGCATTTCCCCAGCCTTTAGTTTACCAAAGAAGTAGCTGCGTCAGGCTTGTCGATGTTACAGACAATCAAAAATCATTAACAACAATTCAACAAACCTATGTAGGGTCCATTTCACCACTCACTTGGGGAAACTAGACAACCAGGTGTGGGGCATGGCTTACTAATTAGTAACCTAGTGACCTTATTTCATCAATCAAGTTCAAGGACGTGATGCTGTCCTCCCTGGAATGAGTTTGACACATGTACCCAAAATGGTTGGAAGTACACAATGTATGATTTCCATGTATGATCTAAGTTTTAGTGTGGGGTGAATAGTTATTTTGGATAGCCTGTAATGTATTGTCCTCCTCATACCTTGAAATAAAATCTGTTTCATCAAATATTTAACGGTCAGTCTTATAAACCTATTAATTACACATTTGGCCATAAATGACATCAAGGACTTGCTTTCTACTTGGCAATATTCTGGAGACAAAACTCGTAACGCAGTCGAGTTGTACGTTCCACATTACGCCAGAGGTCCCTCACGTGACAAATGACAGCAAAAACGGATTATTTGAGGTATTGCACTCCCATGGGTTAGTTATAAAAAATATTTGGTGGTAGTTTTGACAGTTGATATTCCTTTACCACGAATTAGCATATTAACTTTCGACAATGATTGCTCCATCAGAGGCTACCACTGTACTGTTGGCTTTGGGTAACGTGAGAGACAGCGAGTAAAGGTAAATTAGCTAGTTGATCATGTAATGCACGGAATGCCATATCTAGCTCAATACATTTGGTTATCAATAACATCTTTGAACAATGTCAAAGTAACTAGTGGAGATCGGAAACGGTTGTTTCTACTTTGGCAAAAACCTAGCTTTTAAAGTCGTTAATTTCGCTCGCAGGGTGATAAACATCCGCACGCCCTCAGCCATCCCCAAAGAGATGCACCTGCGATTCAGGAACTGCGAACATTTTCACGGTGTGAGAAATTTTACAACATAACGTCACAACACAATCAAAGACAGGGAACTACTTCACGCTGGGAAGATTTTTTACACGACCCTGTCCAATTCTGATATTTTCCCCACTAATTGGTCTTTTGACAAATTTAAATCAGATATTTTCACGTCTGATCTTTTTTTAGAGCTGAACTGATTGGTCAAAAACCAACTTCTTCATATAGTGGTCAAAATACCAATTAGTTAAATATCATAATCTAAACTCAGCCATGGACTGCAAGTCCTTGCGTACATTACAGTAGCTCGCTGGTTACTTGCATTTCCCCCGCTTATCAAAAAGTGGCAAGGTAATATTTGGCGAGACAAAAAGTATGAACATAATTCAACAAACCTGAACATTTTGACGTGGGATACATTTCCCCAATCACTTGGGGCAACTTTCCAAATGGTTAGCAGGTGCTGCAACGCGGCAAAAGGTGGGTTTAAATGTCAGCTAGCTAACGTTAGCTATGCATTGCCAACAACACAATGTTTAGCTGGCTTGGCTAGTAAACAATATTTCGCCCAAAGACAGGGTTTTACTGTTTTCTAAACTACTAAGTTCGACTTGTCACAGCCATTAAACAAGATAAGTACTTTTTATCTGCAACCAGAAATGTTTTGAAACGAGTCTGCAGCTTTTCTTCACCACGCCAGAGAGGAAGGGGTCTACGACAGAGGCCCAACTCGGCGGAAAATGTCTCCCTCCAGCAGCAGGTGGCGTTGTTTCGCAATGAGTGTCGAATTTGGTAAACAAAAAAATGCTTGGTTTATTTTCTACGTGAGGTTTATGGATCAAATAGACGTTCCGTACTGCGTAAATTATAAGTGTACTGATAAGTAGGACACGTGACATCAAGGAAACTTTGAGAAAAACCACTGTCGGAGTTTTAATTTTTATTACATTTTTAAAATTAACATCAATACATAAAACACATGAGGGAACACAAGCGTACATAGATGACAAACAATGGACAATCGAGCTAAGGGGTACAATATCACATTACAATTACACAAGGACCTTATGGGACATGCATATACTTACAATACTAACAGCTTTTTTGTTAGTAGAGCATTTAACCGTCTTAAAATACAGTTCAATTTCTTTTTGTAGGGTACGAAAATGTGGTTCTGTTTGTAAATGTACATTTGTGTATAATGAAATTTGACCAAAAGAATAATGAAATTAATTACATAAATGTTTCAGCTTATTTCTATTGTATCCAAACAGTACATCTCTCCGCAATAGTGTAAAATCTTCATAAATGTGTTCAATTATAAACCTACTGATGTCTTGCCACAGTTTTCTTACATACTTACAATGCCAAAAAAGATGCAACACTGTTTCTGGGTGGTCATTACAAAAGGAGCAATTTGAGTTGATGTTTTCCTTAAACTTCTTCATATAGTGGTTGGCAGGATAATATTTATGAATCATTTTAAAGGAAACTTCCTTAATTTTGTTAACAAGTAGGTATGTGTGTGGCAAGTCTCACCGCGTATCTCTCGCCATTGAATACAGGCGGTTGACGTCAACAACCAAATATTTTAAAAATGATTACAATAATATATATATATATATATATATATCCCATTTAGCAGACGCTTTTGTCCAAAGCGACTTACAAGATGTATCCACTAATCCAAAGAAAGGATAGGCGGAAACTAGACCGCCCGCCGTGCCACTTTGTGGACAATGACTCTCCCATTATTAGGGCGGAGAGACGTAATCGCAGTATATCCATAATCTATCATGAAAAGTAAACCACTGGAGGCAGGCATAAACCTATAGGAAAAACGGGAGTACATCTCAATAGTTTAGCCTGTCTTCCTCTCGACAGCTTCTTGCCTCGCTTTTATCGTATGAAGTTGTCATGTGCATATGTTTTTCCATTCATGTTTTAATACCAGCAAACCTTTCCTATACGCTTAGGGTAAAACTTTTCCATACAAAAACAATATTGCCGTTTTGAAAACTACAGTGTAAATGCAGTTGACTGTGGTATTTTGGATGCAGTAATTGCAGAATATTGAACTGCAGTTATACTGCACTCTGACTGCTATCTTTTTTTCGTAAGGGTTATTATAGAATAGGTAGCATTTTTTAGACCTCAAAATATTGAATAATAATAATGGGCAGGGGATAATCAATGAGGGGCTGTGTGTTCTCTGGAAAATAATGCACAATGTGGAAGGTGTTCCAGGACGCGCTAGCCTCCTTCCATGGAGTTGCAGTATTTTCCAGAGAACGCATAGAGCCCCGAGTTGATTATCCCTTTTATACCATGGCTATAATTTAACACATGTACCGATAGAAATGTGTTATATTTGCTGGTAGAAATGTTTAACATCCACTGAAGTAGCTATCAAGTTGACTAGATATCAACAATAGTTGCCTTGGTAAACAGACTTGCTAGTTTAGCTAACTTAAACCATCAGTCCTAGCTTGCTAATATAAAAATCAAATTCAACAATGCTAATGTTTTCAATTAAATTTTTGCTTTCAAAAGTAGCTCAAACATGGAACATGGAAGAATGAACTATAGTCATTGAATTCTACCGTGCAAATATATTGTGCATTATAGGGAAATAATGCATGCTCTAGAATGCCCTTCAATCAGTGGTATAAAGTAGTTAAGTAAAAAATAATTTAAGTACTATTTTTTTTAGGGGGGGGGGGGGGTACCTGTACTTTGCTATTTATGTGTCTGCCAACTTTAATACATTCTTAAAGAAAATAATGTACTTTTTACTCCATACATTTTCCCTGACACCCAAAAGTACTCTTTACATTTTGACAGGAAAACGGTCCAATTCACACACTTACCATGAGAACAATCCCTGGTTATCACTACTGCATCTGATCTGGCACTCACTAAACAAATGCTTAGTTTGTAAACTATGTCTGAGTGTTGGAGTGTGCACCTGCTATCTGTCTAAAAAAAAGAAGAAAATTGTGCAGTCTGGTTTACTTACTCAATTATGGCAATTTAGTACTTTTTCCACCACTGCCTTCAAGCAAATCAGAAATTAGTATTCAACAATGCCATGATATAATGCCAGAGAAGCCGGTGTTTGGAGGATATATAGGCAAGGTGTTATTACGTCCGAGACGAAGTCGAGGGCCAGCAAACCGTGCCAATATATTCTCCAAACACGGGCTTCAAGGTCATTATCAAGGGTTACCAACATATTCAAATAATGATTGAAATTTATTTAAAAAAACATTGCATTTATTCATACCAAAGACTGACTGGGTTAGTAACTTTATTTAACATGTTTATAATCTGTTGACAACAGTGACGGCATGGAAGACAATTTTTGTTAACACAATTGATGGCTAATTCGTCATACTGCATTGATATTATTTATAAGGTGTTACGCTTTGTTTTAGATTTGATGTTTTGCATGCCAACAGTGGTTCAATGTGCTGTGCCTGGGAATGAAGACAAGAGTTCAGAGTGAAGAACACAAACTGGAAGTGCTGTCTTTGTTGTTGAAAATTTATGCTATACCCCATCCACACTGAAGAGGCTCTGAAATGTACATCAACCAGGGATAAAGAGAAAGTCACTGAAATGTTTCATACTCATTTGAAGTAAAGGGTCTGACATGTTGGAAATTATTAAACGTCTACAATTTCTGCTTAATTTGTCTTACATTTTTATTCATCGATTTACTGGCCACCATTACTGTGGTTACATGTTCAGTATATGTATTGACCAGCAAACCCACTGCAACCTACCTCACTCTCCATCCCTGCTTTGGACAATTAATAACAAGACTCTCGTACTTTGCCCTACTCATTCTTTATCTGGCGACATAACTGCATGCATGGCCATCCTTGTAGCGTTTCCGAGCCTTTTAAAAAATAAATATCTTACGACACAATATTGTATAGAGCAGACAAACCCAGTAATCTGTAAAAGTTTCACCATGTTACAGGTGGTCCAAAAGCTGTATAGGAACAGAAACTGCCCAACAACAGAAAGCCTGTGTTGTGAGGCCATTGCACTGATGAAGCAGATGTTCGCCTATCGCCAAAAGATGGTTCATGACCCAGTGAAGTCCTCTGAAATATTCACAGCAATTCAAAGACCTAGCAGGAATGGTATGTGGATCTTCAACTGCTTTGCCTTAGCTGTCAGGATAGTTGTTTTCTGTTCTACAACAGTCTGATTAGGACTGATATTACATGACGATAGTGCTACACCATAACGTTTACGGTTCTGTCTTGACTTATTCCATCTTGTCTGCAGATTGAGCAAGATTGTAGTGATGCAACCTCTGCAAAGTTCCTGGACAAGTGGCCGACTCTCTCCAAGCAGAATGTTATTGACCAATGCCGTGGCCTCACACAGACAGGCGACCTGCAAGACCTGGTTAAAGATGCTGAATCCACAACAGAAGTGGAAAATGGTATGCTGGAATAAAAGTATTATACTAATGGAAGGGTGCATTATTTTTGAAAGCAAAATGGAAGGATGTAACTTTCAGTGAAAATTTGTACTTTCAGGATGGGACAGTGACATGTCCTCCATTTTGGTCCTTGTCCACTGTCACCTCATGGCCACAAGAGACCAGGAAAAATCTCAGCCAGACACACCAGTAACCACATTGTGAAGTTTATCAAGGTGAGGTTACAGTTAACTCTTCACTCTCCATTCCTAATCCTAAACTACTTTTAAGATCATGTGTAGCTGTAATTTAAATTGACAAACTGTTTGCAAACCGGGATTCATTTTAATAGCAAACTAATGAAGTTTGTCACAGACTGGGACCAGCATCTGGAGAGCGCCATGGAAAGCCTTCAACCCTATCTGCTTGCTTTGGGGACCCAGAGGAGTGTGATTCACAAGTACTTCATTGTGATTGACAAACATGCAATACATTGTAAGTCACCAGACTCTTGCCTGGTTTGATGAGCTTTTCAAAGCTCTTTGGTACCTCACATCTCCCTCACTAGCTTTAAGCACGAGCTGTCAGAGCAGCTTACAGATCACTGCACCTGTAAACAGCCCATCTATCTACCTACCTCATCCCCATACTGGTATTTATTTATTTTGCTCATTTGCACCCCAGTATCTCTACCTGCACTTTCATCTTCTGCTAATCTACCATTCCTATGTTTAATTGCGATATTGTAATTTATTTCCTTAACTTACCTCGTTTGCACTCACTGTATATAGACTCGTTTTCTTTTGTTGTGGCACAAAATAAAACTGCTAATACTGCACTTGAACAAGTACACAACATCAAATGAAAGACAGGAGAATAACGAGCTATGGTTACATGGAACAAAGTAACAAACCTCCGGCAGAGAAGTTAGAGGACTAATGACTTGGGGTTAAATGCTATCCAGTCCTGGTGTTTACTTCGCAATCTACCACTTATCTTTGGAGACTTAGCTTGTCCAAATTATCTACACTGGTATTTACTGTTGCTACAGTAAAACCATTGTATTTTCTCCAATGAGAAGAGTATTTTTTTTTTTAAACGCTTAAATTGCAGAACACCACAGGTTATTCAAGCAATTGTTTCCAAGAAAAAGAGGCTGCTACCGAAGCATCATTTTATGGTGCATTACCCCACATATACAAGTCGGAAGTTTACATACACTTAGGTTGGAGTCGTTAACTCGTTTTTCAACTACTTCACAAATGTCTTGTTAACAAACTGTTTTGGCAAGTCTGTTAGGACATCTACTTTGTGCATGACAAGTAGTTTTTCCAACAATTGTTTACAGACAAATTATTTCACTATCACAATTCCAGTGGTTCAGAAGTTTACATAAACACTAAATTGACTGTGCCTTTAAACAGCTTGGAAAAGTCCAGAAAATGTCATGGCTTTAGAAGCTTCTGATCAAAATTTGAGTCAATTGGCGGTGTACCTGTATTTCAAGGCCTACCTTCAACCTCAGTGCCTCTTTGCTTGACATGGGAAAATCAAAAGAGATCAGCCAAGAGAAAGTGAAGACCTCCACAAGTCTGGTTTATCCTTGGGAGCATTTTCCAAACACCTGAAGTTACCACATTCATCTGTACAAACAAAAGTACGCAAGTATAAACACCATGGGACCACGCAGCTGTCATACCGCTCAGGAAGGAGATGCGTTCTGTCTCCTAGTAATGAACATACTTGGTGCAAAAAGTGCAAATCAATCCCAGAACAACAGCAAAGGACCTTGTGAAGATGCTGGAGGAAACAGGAACAAAAGTATCGATATCCACAGTAAAACGAGTCCTATATTGACATAACCTGAAAGGCCACTCAGCAAGGAAGAAGCCATTGCTCCAACACCACCATAAAAAGCCAGACTACGGTTTGCAACAGCACATGGGGACAAAAATCATACTTTTTGGAGAAATGTCCTCTGGTCTGATGAAACAAAAATAGAACCGTTTGGCCATAATGACCATAGTTATGTTTGGAGGAAAACTGTGAGACTTGCAAACCAAAGAACCCCATCCCAACCGTGAAGCACAGGGGTGGCAGCATCATGTTGTGGGGGTGCTTTGCTGCAGGAGGGACTGGTGCACTTCACAAAATAGATGGCATCATGAGAAAGGAAAATGTGGATTGAAACAACAAGACATAAGTCAGGAAGTTAAAGCTTGGTCGCAAATGGGTCTTCCAAATGGACAATGCCCCCAAGCATACTTCAAGTTGTGGCAAAATGGCTCAAGGACAACAAAGTCAATGTATTGGAGTGGCCATCACAAAGCCCTGACCTCAATCCTATTAAAAACACTTGTGGGCATAACTGAGAACGCGTGTGCCAGCAGGGAGGCCTACACACCTGTCTCAGTTATACCCGCTGTCAGGAAGAACGGGCCAAAATTCACCCAAACTTATTGTGGGAAGCTTGTGGAAGGCTACCCAAAATGTTTGACCCAAGTTAAACAATTTTAAAAATCATACAATGTGATTTTCTGGATTTTTGTTTTAGATTCCACCTCTCACAGTTGAAGTGTACCTATGATAAATTAGACCTCTACATGCTTTGTAAGTAGGAAAACCTGCAAAAATCGGCAGTGTATCAAATACTTGTTCTTCCCACTGTATGTTAGAGAAGCTTCCATTGAAGAATACTGAGTTCTATTGGATAGATAAGTAACTCTCCAACCATGTGATAGAAGGTTGAATGCCAAGCGTCACGTCTGGAGGAAACCTGGCACCATCCCTACGTTGATTGTAAAGCCAAAAGTGAGTTCTCAATAACAAATTATGATCATTAATATCAAAGGCTGCACTGAAATGTAACTATACAGCTCCAACTACCATCTTATTATCCATGTATTTTAGCCAATCAGTCCTCTGAGTCAGTGCAGTACAAGTTGAGTCCCTTCCCTATATGTACACTGAAAATCAGTAGTTAGCTTGTTCTTTAAAAAAATATTGTATTTTTTCAATGATAGATGACTTTGCTCATGATGCGCACCCCTCAAAATGATACAAAAGTGCACTGGATTTGAAACAATGACACAGATGTAACCATGTGCCATTTAATGTATTATCTGACCAGCATTAGTGCTCCCAAATCAAAATTCCATGTGCATTCCACAGGTCACGTTTATAAGTGAGTGTTAAGTTTATTTTTTATTTTTATCAAGATGAGGAAAAGTTTTGCGGCACACCTGAGAGCTCCTGAAGGCAAATCAGTGTGCCGGTTGGGAACCACTGGTTTAGACAAATCACCTTAGTCAAACTATAGATCTAACAAGCATCACTATCTTCACCAACATAGTCCTGTACAGAGCTCAATATCCCTCAAGACCAGGAGTCTCAAACTCATTTTCTTCAGGGGCCACATTCTGTCTTCGATGAGGTCCAGAGGGCCACACCACAAATGTAATATTACCTTGCTGTGTAATTCTGCAATAACAGTACTCCTGTATCAATCTGTTATGAAATGTTCGACCCTACCTGACTGACAAGCTTTCATTTCAGTGACTGAGTGGGCAGGATACAGTGAATACGTATGTGTGATTACCTAATACATGGTGTTGAAAAGCTACCACCTTGAGAAATAAAGTAACCAATGAAATCATATTACGCTGTCATTAAATGCCTCGCTATCACAAAATAGCCAATTATCTTGCTACTATGAGAAAGTTATTACAATGCAAGTCAACTTTAAATGAAATAAAAAACATTTTTATGGTCCGGGAATCATAACGTTGTTCCAAAATGTGTGTTCTTAGAACATGATACACTGTGGCTACGGCAACTCCTGTCCAACAAGGAGTGGTGGAACATTGTCTTTCTTTCTTTCCTTCTTTCTTGCCACACTTGGTGACTTGTGGTGGGCCATACTGATATTGCACACTGAAACCCGTACATTTGTGGCTGTTCCCCGATGAACCCGCTGATGTACTTTCAGGTTGCCGCTTTCAGTGAATCTCCTATCGCACATTTTACACTGGTAAGGTTTCTCTCCTGTATGAATTCGCATGTGTCTGCTAAGGTCGCTGTGGGACGTGAAGCATTTGTCGCACTGTGTGCAGGAGAACGGCCGCTCACCCGTGTGGATCCGCCGATGTATTGTGAGATCGTAACATCTTCTAAACCTCTTCCCACAATGCTCACAGCTTTTGGGGCGTTCATCCGTGTGTGTTCGTGAGTGTACCAACAAGGCACCTGAAGTACTAAAACTCTTTCCACAAACGGTACATAAGAACGGCTTCTCACCTCTATGCCACCGAAGGTGACCTATCAGTATTTGATGTTGAATAAATCCCTTCCCACATATAGAACAGACAAAAGGTCGCTCCCCGGTGTGGGTGCGTACATGTGATTGTAAAGTTCCTGCAGACCTAAAGCCTCTGCCACAATGTGAGCAAACATATGGCCTTTCTCCAGTGTGAACTCGATGGTGTTGTTTTAGAGCCACCTTTGTTTTGTATCTCTTCTCACACTGGTCACAATGGAAGGGCTTCACCTCAGAGTGAACGGTTTCGTGTCGTCTCAGTTCATATGAACATTTGTGACCCTTCCCACACTGGGAGCAGATGTACCTGTTCTTCCTGGTCTTCTTGGCCGAGGAGCTTTCTGTCTCACTGACAGGAAGGACGTTGTTCTCAGCTCCAGCTTCTCCAGAGTCCACAATCCCACGGTCCTCCTTTGGATGGTTCTTCTTGATGTGCTTCTGAAGGGTGAGCCATCTCCTGTTGGAGAACTGGCACTGTGAGCAGGAAAAGCCCTGGGACTGGGGGGGCTTGGCTTTAGCTTGTCCTGCAGGTAGAAAACACAGGAGGGTGAAATAAGGACTGGTGAGTTCAAAGTTCCATTGCAGATTGTTGTCAGTAGCCGATGTGGCGATAATATAAAGATTTCGATTTTATTCATGCAGAAATCTGTGCAATTATAGAATCTGTGCACTGAATAGACCAAAACTAGTGGAGCTGTACATTAAGAAATGCTTCAAATAAAAGTGACTAACGACTAGGGCTGTCGCGGTCACAAAATTGTCAGCTGATGATTGTCAAGTAAATAAAGTCTTATTAATCCATGTAATATAGCCTACACCTTCACAATAAATCCATGATTTATTTTAGACAGGTCTAAAGAAACATGATATGAAGAAAATGTAGTCTATTTCAGAAGAACAGAATAGCATACAGAGTTGTCCTTATGTTAGGTCCTGATGTGGCTATGCTATTAGGATATTCCTTCACATTATAAGCGCAGTAATGCGCACATGGTAGTACGCTATAAGCGCGAATGTTGCATTAGCAGGAACACACCATTATCAAAAGTGACTGCAAATGCAATTATGCATGTACTGATTTCATTATAAAAATGCATTTTTAAATGGTGAAAATTATCTTCCCCAAATTTGAAACTCACGTGCTGCTTCTGTCTGCCAGTTAGGGTCTACACCCTTTGTAAAGAAGATTGATGTGCTTAATTTTAAGTTATTTGGCCACTTTAGTTGTGATTACAAACCTTATTTAAACATAGGCATATGTGCTAGGCTACATGAAGTGAACAACTATGATTCGAAAAAGTCGCAAAAAAAATAAACAATAATGCATTGTTTCTTAAGCTGGGCATCATACATTCATCAAGTGATGGGCTAATATTGTCACCCATCAGAATGTTCTTGATTTAATCTTGTCTTCACATATAATATGTGTGAAATTTGTTTTGATTTAGAATGGACCATTATCATGCACCTGTATCGAAAAAGCACATGTCATCTATACACCTTAATAGCAAATGGAGGACGCTTTTCACGTGGTTAATTTTTATCCCATCCAGGTAGGCTATACTCCTGTTGTAAATACAGTGCCTTGCGAAAGTATTCGACCCCTTGAACTTTGCGACCTTTTGCCACATTTCAGGCTTCAAACATAAAAGATATAAAACTGTTTTTTGTGAAGAATCAACAACAAGTGGGACACAATCATGAAGTGGAACGACATTTATTGGATATTTCAAACTTTTTTAACAAATCAAAAACTGAAAAATTGGGCGTGCAAAATTATTCAGCCCCCTTAAGTTAATACTTTGTAGCGCCACCTTTTGCTGCGATTACAGCTGTAAGTCGCTTGGGGTATGTCTCTATAAGTTTTGCACATCGAGAGACTGAAATTTTTTCCCATTCCTCCTTGCAAAACAGCTCGAGTTCAGTGAGGTTGGATGGAGAGCATTTGTGAACAGCAGTTTTCAGTTCTTTCCACAGATTCTCGATTGGATTCAGGTCTGGACTTTGACTTGGCCATTCTAACACCTGGATATGTTTATTTTTGAACCATTCCATTGTAGATTTTGCTTTATGTTTTGGATCATTGTCTTGTTGGAAGACAAATCTCCGTCCCAGTCTCAGGTCTTTTGCAGACTCCATAAGGTTTTCTTCCAGAATGGTCCTGTATTTGGCTCCATCCATCTTCCCATCAATTGTAACCATCTTCCCTGTCCCTGCTGAAGAAAAGCAGGCCCAAACCATGATGCTGCCACCACCATGTTTGACAGTGGGTATGGTGTGTTCAGGGTGATGAGCTGTGTTGCTTTTACGCCAAACATAACGTTTTGCATTGTTGCCAAAAAGTTCCATTTTGGTTTCATCTGACCAGAGCACCTTCTTCCACATGTTTGGTGTGTCTCCCAGGTGGCTTGTGGCAAACTTTAAACGACACTTTTTATGGATATCTTTAAGAAATGGCTTTCTTCTTGCCACTCTTCCGTAAAGGCCAGATTTGTGCAATATACGACTGATTGTTGTCCTATGGACAGTGTCTCCCACCTCAGCTGTAGATCTCTGCAGTTCATCCAGAGTGATCATGGGCCTCTTGGCTGCATCTCTGATCAGTCTTCTCCTTGTATGAGCTGAAAGTTTAGAGGGACGGCCAGGTCTTGGTAGATTTGCAGTGGTCTGATACTCCTTCCATTTCAATATTATCGCTTGCACAGTGCTCCTTGGGATGTTTAAAGCTTGGGAAATCTTTTTGTATCCAAATCCGGCTTTAAACTTCTTCACAACAGTATCTCGGACCTGCCTGGTGTGTTCCTTGTTCTTCATGATGCTCTCTGCGCTTTTAACGGACCTCTGAGACTATCACAGTGCAGGTGCATTTATACGGAGACTTGATTACACACAGGTGGATTGTATTTATCATCATTAGTCATTTAGGTCAACATTGGATCATTCAGAGATCCTCACTGAACTTCTGGAGAGAGTTTGCTGCACTGAAAGTAAAGGGGCTGAATAATTTTGCACGCCCAATTTTTCAGTTTTTGATTTGTTAAAAAAGTTTGAAATATCCAATAAATGTCGTTCCACTTCATGATTGTGTACCACTTGTTGATTCTTCACAAAAAAAATACAGTTTTATATCTTTATGTTTGAAGCCTGAAATGTGGCAAAAGGTCGCAAAGATCAAGGGGGCCGAATACTTTTGCAAGGCACTGTATATGCAATTGGCTTTATATTAGGAAAGTGGAGAAATAAATAGTAGGCCTGACCTATAGAAAGCTGATGGGATCCTCCTCTTTTTTGTAGAGGCCATCACTCTATTTTCTTGAGCAATTACATAGCCTATAGAAATGTTGCGCAACATGAGCTCATGGAGTGTTTGATTAGATTTTTGATTAGATTTGCATTGATATCAGGATGATTAGAGGGATAATAGAGTGCTGAGTACAAGGCAGATAGCAAGTTTGGTAGGCTACTAATGACCAGCAGCAGCATCAGAGCTTGGAGAAGCCTAATTACCGTGACTAAGCGGTCACGTGGAACCTTCATGACTCGTGAATGCCGATGTGGCGTTAATACAGTCACCGCAACAGCCCTACTACTGACCCCACTCTACTACTGGACAAAGTAATCAACTTCACCAACTCAGTTCGCCAGTGTATGGATGTATGCAATGTATTCCACCCTGAATTTCCTTACCATTGATGCCTACTAATGATGGCTGTTTCTGCTGCCCAGAGTTCCCAGAGGATTCCCCAGCCTCTTCCAGTCTTTCAGTGCACTCATCACTTCCCTCATTGGCGTATTTGTCCTCCCCACTGACTTCTTGCTGTCCCTCCTCGCCACTCTCCTGTTCTTTCGGTCCTTCAGCCTCTTCCTTCTCTCCCTTTCTCCTCACATCGCTCTCGTTCTTCACCGTGCCTTCTTCTATGCCTCTTTTGGTATGTTTAGACTTCAGTGAGGGAGCGAGGAAGGACAACGTGGACAGGATGTTATCAGAGTCATAGAACAAAAAATCTGGAAGAGAAAACATGTTTACATCCACAGTTTTTATGCAAGTCATACCGTATATAAAATGTAAAATCAGTACAGCTCTTTTTTATAAATGGACATAGATAATTTGTTCGTTTGACATGGTGGGAGTTTTTGGTGCACAATGTATTATGGGAGTGTATGTATTATGGGAGAAATGTCTTTTTGCACAAATATTGATATAGTAACCACCAAATCGAAGTAAACTTGGTCATGTGTTATGGTGTGTGGTCTTCCCACTACAACTCGGGAAACCATGCAGTTTATTAAGCAACATTAAATAAATGAACTTCACAGGGTAATGAAAATGCCCAGTGCTGAGCTTGATGCTCCTTTCCAATAAATATAGGTGGTGACATGGTCAATGTTAAGCTGCCATTAAAAAAATATTCCTTGCTCTTAAGCATAATATTATCATGTAGACTAGCCTACCTGCACCTGCGAGCTGTTGTCTGGCACATTTGTGACAAAACTATCAGTGATGTTGAAAATGCGATGGAAACACATTGAACTTTAGATGTTTAATCGGTACATGAAAACCAAAAGTATAGTGTGTGTGTACTGCATCATCACCCACTGACTTAGATATCCGCATTAACACAGTTTGGTGGAAACACCACATTTTCTTTATGCAGATTTTTGAATATTCACATGAAAATCTTTCGCCAATTGGATGGAAACCGAGCCAGAGAGAGAATCCAAATAATTCCACATTCTCTTTCAGGAGAATCTCCACAGGTATTTCACCCAGAGGTTAACAAGTTCAAATAGATCACCCGAGGGATCCTAACCTTTTTTTAGGTGCCCCAGATTTCTATGATGCTGCAGCAGTGTTTTCAGATGCTCAGGATCAGAGAAAGACTGCTGACACTCTTCCAGGTCAGTAGGGGTCAGGTTGAGAATGGATGCTGTCTGAGAGGGAGAGAAGAATAAGTGTGTCTGCAGAACAGAGAAAAGTGCTGTCCAATCACACATGACCCCTAGCCACTACCCCGTTGTTTATTCATTCATGGAATAGGGTCCTTTAAAATGAAAATAAATCCTACACTTTAAGCAAGTGTACAAATGAACGCCAACATGTTTTAGATGATCTAATAGGATGGAGATGGAGTCAGTACCTGTGTAAAGCTGGGCACTGGCAGCATCTCTTCCAGTCTGTCAAAGAACTGCCACACCAGTATCTGTAGCGCTGTGTCATACCTAGTGCTGTACTGTACAGGGAACACCTCCTTTAACACAGAGGTAGAAAGGGAGAGTCATGTGGTTTTAGCCAAGGCATATGTAGAAATGTAATCATATTCAATATTTGCCATGAAGTCATACTATTAAAGTCATACTTTAATGCAGGGAAACTTAAATCAGTTCTACCCAATTTCGAACAAAATGTTAAATGTGCAACCAGAGGGAAAATAATTCTAGATCACCTGTACTCACACACAGAGACATGTACAAAGCTCTCCCTCACCCTCCGTTTGGTAAATCAGACCACAATTCTATCCAGAGGCCATGGATTACAGGCAACATTCGCACTGAGCTAAAGGGTAGAGCTGACGCTTTCAAGATGCGGGACTCTAACCCAGAAGCTTATAAGAACTCCTGCTATGCCTTGCGACGAACCATCAAACAGGCAAAGCATCAATACAGGACTAAGATTGAATCGTACTACACCGGCTCCAACGCTCGCCTTATGTGGCAGGACCTGCAAGCTATTACAGACTACAAAAGGAAGCACAGCCGCGAGCTGCCCAGTGACACGAGCCTACCAGACGAGCTAAATTACTCCTATGCTTGCTTCGAGACAAGCAACCCTGGGGCATGCATGAGAGCATCAGCTGTTCCGGACGACTGTGTGATCACGCTCTCCGTAGCCAATGTGAGTAAGACCTTTAAACAGGTCAACATTCACAAGGCTGCAGGGCCAGACGGATTTCCAGGACGAGTGCTCCGGGCATGTGCTGACCAACTGGCAGGTGCCTTCACTGACATTTTCAACATGTCCCTGATTGTGTCTGTAATACCAATATGTTTCAAGCCGACCACCATAGTCCCTGTGCCCAAGAACACCAGGGCAACCTGCCTAGATGACTACAGACCCGTAGCACTCACGTCTGTAGCCATGAAGTGCTTTGAAAGGCTCAACATGGCTCAACATCATTATCCCAGAAACCCTAGACCCACTATAATTTGCATACCGCCCAAACAGGTCCACAGATGATTTTTAATTTTTTAATTTTACCTTTATTTAACCAGGCAAGTCAGTTAAGAACAAATTCTTATTTTCAATGACGGCCTGGGAACAGTGGGTTAACCGCCTGTTAACTGCCTGTTCACAACAGATTTGTACCTTGTCAGCTCGGGGGTTTGAACTCGCAACTTTCCGGTTACGAGTCCAACGCTCTAACCACCAGGCTACCCTGCCGCCCCTAGAAATGATGCAATCTCTATTGTACTCTACACTGCCCTCCCACCTGGACAAAAGGAACACATATGTAAGAATGCTATTCATTGACTACAGCTCAGCGTTCAACATCATTAGTACCCTCAAAGCTCATCACTAAGCAAAGGATCCTGGGATAAACACCTCCCTCTGCAACTGGATCCTGGATTTCCTGACGGGCCGCCCCCAGGTGGTGAGGGTAGGTAGCAACATCTGCCACGCTGATCCCCAACACTGGAGCCCCCCAGGGGTGCATGCTCAGTCCCCTCCTGTTCACCCACGACTGCATGGCCAGGCACAACTCCAACACCATCATTAAGTCTGCAGACGACAACAGTGGTAGGCCTGATCACTGACAACGACGAGAAACCCTATAGGAAGGAGGTCAGAGACCTGGCCGTGTGGTGCCAGAATAACAACCTATCCCTCAACGTAACCAAGACAAAGGAGATGATTGTGGACTAGAGGAAAAGGAGGACCGAGCACGCCCCCATTCTCAATGACAGGGCTGTAGCGGAGCAGGTTGAGAGCTGTAAGTTCCGTGGTGTCCACATCACCAACAAACTAGAATGGTCCAAACACACCAAGATAGTCGTGAAGAGGGCACGACAAAGCCTATTCCCCCTCAGGAAACCAGAAAGACTTGGCATGGGTCCTGAGATCCTCAAAAGGTTCTACAGCTGCAACATCGAGTGCATACTGACTGGTTGCATCACTGCCTGGTACGGTAATTGCTCGGCCTCTGACCACAAGGCACTACAGAGGGTAGTGCGTACGGCCCAGTACATCACTGGGGCTAAGCTGCCTGCCATCCAGGGGAAGGCCCTAAAAATTTTCAAAGACCCCAGCCATCCCAGTCATAGACTGTTCTGTCTACTACTGCATGGCAAGCGGTACCGGAGTGCCAAGTGCCAAGGACAAAAAGGCTTCTCAACAGTTTTTACCCCCAAGCCATAAGACTCCAGAACAGGTAATCAAATGGCTACCTGGACTATTTGCATTGTGTGCACCCCCCCCCCACCCCCATCTTTTACACTGCTGCTTTTCTCTGTTTATCATATATGCATAGTCACTTTAACTATACATTCATGTACATACTACCACAATTGGGCCTACCAACCACTGCTCCCGCACATTGGCTAACCGGGCTATCTGCATTGTGTCCCACCACCCACCAACCCCTCTTTTAAGCTACTGCTACTCTCTGTTCATCATATATGCATAGTCCCTTTAACCATATCTACATGTACATACTACCTCAATCAGCCTGACTAACCGGTGCCAGTATCTAGCCTTGCTACTGTATGTAGCCTCGCTACTGTTATTTTTCCCTATTTCTTTACTTATCTATTGTTCACCTAATACCTTTTTTGCACTGTTGGTAAGAGCCTGTAAGTAAGCATTTCACTGAAAGGTCTACACCCGTTGTATTCGGCGCACGTGACAAATAAACTTTAATTTGATTTGAAAGAGGGATTTATGACAAAGATGTTAGCCATCTCACCTGAAAAAAATGTTCCCTCTTCATTGAGTCTTCTAGCAGAGTTTGGACAAGCTCCACAAAGTTATCCTTTGAGGCCTCCACGTCCTTGTCTTCGCTCTGAATATGTACATCACACACAAAACAACCATCTACAATGAGAACTAGGTAATGTAGACTTGCCATTACCAGACTGGTGTGTTTTACACATATTACAGGTTACTTACCCCTTTATGTGTTGTGCATGAATGGATTCTGTCCAGGTGTGGCTGGATAGTTTTGTAGCCAGCTGGGTTAGACTCCACACCACGACACAATTCAAGAACCAGCTGACACAGAAGATGTATGCATTAATAACAGTTGCCTGCACAATTTATATACTGAGGAAACAAACAGAGTCAAATATGTAACTGATCATGAGTGAACAGATGAGTAAATTGTGATGAGAGCGATCTTCTGTCTGCATCCCTCTGAATCAGAGACAAGGGGTTAGGTTAAACGCGATAGACACATCTCGGTTGAATACATTCAGTCGTGCAAATGACTAGGTAACCCCTTTCATCATACTTAAGTGGTAGACTTTTTTTAATGTTATTCTCTTGACCCTACAGCGTACACCATTCCTAACCCTCAACACTTCCACCTGTCTCACCCTCGCTCTCAGTCCCAGGATGAGTTGGACCCTCTGCTTGAGCGTCAGGAGCTCCGGAACAATCTCTGTCACCAGAGTCACAAACTCCTCCAGCTTCCCATACTGCATCACGTTACGCTGCTGTGCCACTTGCCACATGGATGCAGACATCAGACGTAGTGGTGGCACCAGGAGACGCAGGGAGGATAGAGGGAGATGGGGACCTGTCACCAGAGGAGGAATTTAGACAGCTCATGTTAGTACACTCCACTGTTTTCATGTGGCATTTCAGTCTTTGTAAAACAAATTGGCTATATGTTTGAAAGTACATTGTGTGTGTCATGTCTCACGGGCAGCGTTTAGACAGGCAGCCCAATTCTGATCTTTTGCCCAACCACATCTTTTCAGATCTTTTGCAGAGCTCATCTGATTCGTCAAAACACCAATTAGTGAAACAAGATCAGAATTGGCTGTCAGTCCTTGCACATTTTAGCTGACTATTGGTATTTGTCCAGCCGTTAGCTTACCAGAGTGGCAGAGTCAGGCTTGTCGACGTTACAGACAATAAAAACCATTAACATAACAATTCAACAAACCTGAAAATGTTGTAGGGTCCATTTCCCCATTCACTTGGGGAAACTTTCCAATTAGCTAGCAGGTGCGGCAGAGGGTGATTTTAAACGTTAGCTAGCTAATTATTCATTGCCAGCAAAACATCACCGGCAGCTGGCCTGGCTAGTAAACAATGTGCCTGGTTTTACAAGTCATGGTTTTACTATTTTCTGAACTACTATTCTCGGCTTGTCATAACCATTTTAACTAGCAGGTACATTTTTTATGCAACCAGAAATGTTTTGAAACGAGTCTCTGCAGCTTTCTTCAACACGCTCAATTTCTTCCGCATTATGTGAGTCACGTGGTATGCAGCAGAGCCAACCATTCGCTCCAGTGACCCCAACAAGGTGTATCATTTAAAGTATACCACTGGAGGGAGGCAGAAATCTATCAAATGAAAAACGGCGGTCCGTCTCAATTGTTAATCGTGATTTCCTCTCTTCAGCTTCTTGCCTCGCTTTTATCGTGTGAAGTTAGGTCATGTGGATATTTGTTTGTCATTTATGTTATTTTTTATCACCAGCAAAACATTCGTGTCGATAGATGCTTAGGGCACAACTGTGTTATTGAGGGGGCGATATAGAATAGGTAGCATTTTTGGGGGCCTCATCAAAGGATACCACGTACAACATACATTGACGTGTTAATATGTCCAGGACGAGTTTGGTTTCCAACCATTCATCGTAATCCATTTACATCCAACCACAGAAAGTCGCATGAGCAATTCAACACAAATATGGATGAAGAAAATGTAAGATACTAAACCCCTTTTAATTAACTAACTGAAATTGCATGGCTAATAATAAAAATATATTGCAATAGTTACAATAATCACAATTATAACACGCAAAAATAATTAATCTTTCCTCTCTGTTTCATAATTTTCCTTCAATTTGCAAGAGGCAGAATGTGTCTGTCTCACTGGAGAAAGCGAGTGAGCGAAACAGCGCCCCTCTGTGTCTGTATGTGTAGCCCATCTATCTGATGCTGTCTGGTCAAAAAGAGTATGATATTGTTGCCGCCCATCGCATTGAAACAAGGGGGAATTTGGCTTCCCTTAATAAAGAGGAGACCAAATGAATGGTGAATGGTCCTAGCCCCCCGCAAAAAAAGTGTCAAGGGAAGACCGTTTGGAAGTGGCTTCACACCAATCACATTCAAGTCAAATGCCATTGACAGAAAAAACTTGAATTGTTGCATCTCGTTGTGTTGTTTTCCTCCAGTGGCTAACTAGCTTGCTAAAATGGTCCTTTCCTAAATTAGCCATGGAAGTGAGATAGGGATTTGGACTTGTGGTTTTACTTCATTCTCCGTACTGGCCAATGATTATAATGCTAATTCTGATCCAACCATAAATTCCTACATTGTGCCCCTGGCCTGAGAGGATGGAAGTTCAATATGTAGCTAGATGCAGTAGGCTAATGTTAACTAGCTGGTTCATCGTTGCCCATGAAAGGAAGTTAGGCTAGCGAGCAACCAGCTTTATCCAGGTAGCCTAGGACAACAAAAACTTAAAGTGTGTACTTTACGACAGAGTCATAGACCTTTTCGGTAACATGAGAGGAGGATGGCATTGGCATTTCTCTACAAGTAGGGTGAGTCAACATGTTCTTTACACACACACACACACACACACACACACACACACACACACACACACACACACACACACACACACACACACACACACACACACACACACACAGAGAGAGAGATAAATAAATCATTACCATGAACATTTCGGAAACATTAACTTGATTTACCATGCAACTGTTTTTTACATGCAATATCCTTTGTGGATTCCATCCGACAGATGTTACTCTTTTGTTTTGTGATGAAACAAAGGTGTGGTTGAATTTATTCTGCCACTGTGTCTTCTTATTGTCTCGGACTTAGGCCTATATCACGCTGGCAATGCATATTAACTAACAAGTTATAGAGCAAACAATGCAATTATCACAACACATAGGTTGTAATATGGCTTATTTTTCTGGCTTTCTCCGGTAATTTTACCCACGCACCGGAACTGGTTGAAACCTATTGTATTTTGCTCTGTGACCCAACTTTCCATAAGGCATTTGGATTAGATCATTCTTTGTATATGTAATTCTGTGTGATTAGTTAGGTATTTAGTAAATAAATAATTAAACCCAATTTTGTATTGCTGATTCAACTTGTTAGCCAGGGTTCGTGAAGATAACCAAGAATTTACAACTTTCAGATGAGACTGAATTAAGATGACGATTAATATTGACTGCTATTGATGTAAAATATTACTAGGTCTTTAAGCGATTATTCGGAAGATAACAGCTCTATAAATAGTATTTTGTGGTGCCCCGACTCTTTAGTTAATTACATTTACATGATTAGCTCAATCAGGTAATATTAATTACGGAGAAAGGATTTTATAGAATAGCATGTCATATCACTTAATCTGGCATAGCCAAAGACACGACACCGGGTTCACAGTTTATGTCCACTATGACATAATTATGACATCATGGTCAACATAAATTTGTCCGTAGGCTACTTTGGCTGCTGCAGTTCAGACAGTTCAGGCAGACTGTGTCCGTGGTTCGGACGTGTCAAGATGGCCTAGCCTAAAATACAAATTTCTGCACTTTTTTGTTTTACAACTTGATTCAATGGCAGACGAAAAGGAGTTAGGTCTAGTTTGTGCAGCTTTGTGTTACAGAGGAAAAAACATGAACATTTTTACAATGTCTTCATGAACACTGTACGTGCTATGGTGATTTTAACAACACTTAATTGGAAGAATGTCACCAAGAGAAACGAATGGAGGAGGAGGTAAAGGAAGAAGAGCCAGTTGCTCAGCTGAAGAAAGAGAGGAAGGTACGATTGGTCCTCTGGTCATTTGCTCGGTTTTAATCTATCTGTTCTTGTATTGGCTAAATAATGGACTGCTTGACTTGATGTTCCACATTAGGGATAATCATTTATTACGCAAGAGTTTACTTCACCCCACAGGAATGGAAAATGACGTCTACTTCCCAATCCTCATCAATTTCATGACGAATCTCACTGATACTGTTGGTATAATCAAAATCTTTCAATATACAACAAACCTGTCTGAAACCAGTACAAAACAACTGAACATGTTTACTTGTCTTTATCAGGCAGTGGAAAGTGATTCAGGAGGGAATTTGATCTCCTGTAAGTTTCTGTCAACATTTGATGTGCGATTATTTGATAGAAAGTTTAACATTAAAGTTTGTCATATCGACTAACTAAGCACTTGACACAACATCCTCTCAAAAATAAATATAATTATTTTTTGTATTGAAACAGATGACCAAAGTACACCTTGCCAAAATGTGCTTGGAAGATAGCAAAAACAGTTCTTCCCATATAGAGATCCTCATCCCGGCCCTTGAACACATATTAAAGCTTGGTGCTGCTAGAGAAGCAGTTTAGTCAACGGGTCAAGACTCCCTACCCCTCATCCACTGAATTTGAGCAGAGCCTGGAGTTGATGTGTGAACACAGAGTTACAACAGCAGAGAATTGAGGGTGAGTGGCAGTGGCACGCAACATTACAATATTACTTCTTCTAGAAGGTATGTTTACCAACCACATTGCAACTGAGTGCCTGACCCAGATAATCTCATCACTGTTTACATACTCAATTCAGGGGAATTTTTTCCACACATTACACAGCATTTGACAGTTCCAAGAATGAATAGATCAAGAACTACTGTTTTTATGGTGAAGTAGGAAGGCAGACACCACATCTATAGAGAACTAAATATTACAATTATTGTGATGTAGTTGAATTCAAAGTATTAATTTGTGGAGATGAGTAGTTAAACATTAGACAAGATTGAGCAACTGTTTTGTTTTCAAGTTCCAAGACTTGTTGCAGAGGGCACATGGAGAGGCTCGACTGATAGATCCTTTTAGTGCCATCTTTGGGATCACAGAGGGTACAATTCTTCAGGTTCTGGGAGATCAATCCTGCTCTTTTTGCTCACCTTGATTGACCAGATCTGTGGTCAGAGATATCGTGAGTCAGGTTAACTCTGACATCTCACTGATCATCTCCTGTTCCAGCTCAGGTAAATCAATCCCAGTGTTGTGTGATACTGGCAGGCGATATGCCATGCAGGCTGCCCAGAAGGTGGTGTTAGTTATCTCTGCAAAGCTGCGGAGGATTGGAGTCACTGGACAGGCCACACCTCAAGGCAAGACCAATCCATCTAAGTAGAATATGGACATTGAGGCTTCTCTTGCACCGTTGCCAGGAGGTAATGGCTGTTATGGCTGACTCCGAAGAATGCCAGCAAGAATCAGTGGATGCGTTTAGAATAATGTTGCACACAAAGTACAAATTTAGGCATCAAGTTGGTGGTTTTAATTGTGTTGGTCTTAATCTGGAACAATACACATCAGAGAAACAAATCTCTTGAAGAGCCTTATCCTCTGGCTGCATGTTGAGTCAAAAAAGCTCCAGAAATGCAATGTCAACCATTGAGAAACGAGTGTTGACCTGAAGTCTGAAGCTATTAGCATAGTTCTCATTAGGTCTAGCAGAAGTCTAACTGTACAAATGTCTGCTGGCAGACCCGAGACTTCAAGTAATCTGGCCAGTCAAACAAATCTGCCAGCTATGTCAGAAGAACATTTATCTACTACAGTTAATGTGGGTTCTGAGGCCTCTGGAATTATGGAGTTGTTTGTGTGATACACTTCATATCACAAACAATCAGATTTGACAAAAGGGAAAGCTGTCCTGGTGGCACGTTAAAATGTTGCAGAATATGCTGTTTTACTCTCGAATTTTGGCCACTAAAAGCTCAGATTGAGTCAAAAGAGGAGAATCTAGAGCAAGCTAAAAATGTTTCTTCAAAAGTATTTTTGTATTCCAGGGGCCATTTCACCAGAAGCGGCTCTTCATAGAGGTCAAAGAGAAAGATCCAGACCTATGATGGCTCTTATGGATCATTCAGCTTCAACTAGACTCTACCGCTAAGGAGGTTATGATCACGATTGTGTAATTTTACAAGCCAGAGGTTCCTGAGAATATGTCCCTTTTGGCTATGGTGTTTGTGGACAATGTCAAGGCTTGGTTAAAGGACATCTCTGCCACAAGTACCTCAACTTCTTTATCTGAGAATTTGTGTGTTGCTTACAGTGCAGTATTTTGGGAACTCTTAGGTCAAACGTTTCATACAAAGGCAGCTAAACAATTGAAACAAGTCCTACACTGAACAAAAATATAAACACAACATGTAAAGTGTTGGCCCCATGTTTCATGAGCTGAAATAAAAGATCCCAGAAATGTTCTACATGTACAAAAAGCTTATTTCTCAAAAATGATGTGCACAAATTTGTTTACATCCCTGTTAGTGAGCATTTCTCCTTTGCCAAGATAATCCATCCATCCGATAGGTGTGGCATGATTAAACACCACGACCATTACACAGGTGCACCTTGTGATGGGGACAATAAAAAGTCACTCTAACATGTGCAGTGTTGTCACACAACACAATGCCACAGATGTCTCAAGTTGAGGGAGCGTGCAATTGGCATGTTGACTGCAGGAATGTCCACCAGAGCTGTTGCCAGAGAATTGAATGTTAATTTCTCTACCATAAGCCACCTCCAACGTTATTTTAGAGAATTTGGCAGTACATCCAAACAACCTCACAACCGCATTATGGCGTCCTATGGGCAAGCTGTTTGCTAATGTCAACATTGTGAACAAGAGTGCCCCATGGTGGTGGTGGGGTTATGGTACGGGAGGGCATAAGCTATGGGCAATGAACACAATTGCATTTTATTGATGGCAATTTGAATGTACAGACATACCGTGACGAGATCCTGAGGCCCATTTTCGTACCATTCATCCGCTTCAGCATAATAATGCACGGCCCCATGTCGCAAGGATCTATACACAATTCCTGGAAGCTGGAAATGTCCCAGTTCTTCCATGGCCTGCATACTCACCAGACATGTCACCCATTTGAGCATGTTTGGGATGCTCTGGATCAACTTGTATGACCATGTGTTCCAATTACCTCCGTATATACTGTTGGATTCAATTCATTAAAATAATACAATCTTATTTTTACAAAAACAGTTGAGTGTAACTCATTTGGTTAAATGTAATGCCAAACAAAGTGTTCATGCTGCTTGAGATGGAACCCTGGATAGGATAGTACACCCTCTGATTATCACTAGAGCATCAGAAGGCTCTGAATGTTAAATAAGTAGTTCACTAATCAGAAGTTCAACAAATACGCTGTTTATTTATCAGTTTGCATTTGGTTCAGCATTGTCAATATTGAGTGAACACTGTAAATATAGGCTCAGTTGATTGAAAGATAATTGATACAATATGGACCTGCAGGGGACCTGTAACATGATGTATTTGAGAGTTCTAGGACAAAAAGAAATACGATATGCAGGAGAAAAAAAAGTATGTGTAAACAGTAGCCTACATAAAAATTGCCAACATCTCTGACATAGAATATGTAACACACAGCCAGGACAAGTTGAGAGATCATTCTGAAAACAATGTACTTCCTGCCCTACTACATGCTGCCTTCAGAAGTAAAATCTCACCAGAGATATGGATTGTCTGGCTAGCGAGAACATTACAGTCACTTTATTCCTAAGCGACAACATTACATTCACTTTATTCCTAAGCGACAACATTACATTAGATGAACTTTATGCCTAAAATTTGGGGGGGAAATAACCTCAAATTCTATCTAGACTAGAGTTCAATCTGTGAAAGTCAATCCTCAGATTCATAGAAGGAAATGTTTATCTCTGATAAACAATTCGGAGTAGTAGGGGATGGTAAAGCATCACTCTGACAGGGGCCTCTACTCTAGCTCACATAGCTCAGCAGTGGTCTTAAAACAATGAAGCCAAAACCCAGGATAGAGGGGCTGAGTGAATTTAGTCTGGACTCTGTGCAAGAGGGTCATTTTGTCCGAAACACTGTAGAAGGACAGAGTGCCCGCCTGGTGATCAAGATACACTCCTACTCTGGAGGACTGAGGGCGTGCCACTTCAGTCTTGACATTATTATGTCGGAAAAAGTAACCATTACTACAGCACTCTAAACTCCAGGACTTGTCATTGTGTCCGAATTGACAATCGTCCGCAGGCCCTGATCGGCTGATGTCTTTATATGAGACGGCTGCATAAATCTTCCACCCACTCCACTCCACCTCCCAGTAACAGCGCCCAGACAGACCTTCCCTGCACAGCACCTGACACAACTGAGTGAATCTGTCTGGACGGCTGGGGTAGGAGTAGCCTTTGCGCTTCAGTTTCACCTTTCTGTTTAGCTCAGACAGAAAGAGTTGTCTGTATAATGTGTGTGGGTCCAGGGTGAGCCGACAGGAATCTGAGGGAAGAGAAATGAAGAAATACAAATATGATATGAGTGTGGTTGAGTATCATTGGAGATACGACTGTTAGAAAATTCAGGATAAAGGGACTCACATTGTAAGAAGTCGGCTCTGGTCTTGGGTTCGGGAGGGTGTAGAACATCTACTAGATTCACTGAAACACACAATCACACACAGTAAAAGACGAACTGAAATCCCGTCAAAGTATACAGATGAAACTCATTTCTAACCTACCTCTGGTGGAAATTCTGCACCATTCTCTCCTCAAGACGCCCTCTAGTTTCTCTCTCAGGTTAGACACAGCCTCACTCACATCTTCAAAGTACGGAAGAGGACAGACAGCGATGGTGGGCAAATCTGAAAATACACTGGGACTGGCGAGAGACTGATAACTCTGCAGAACGAGAGAGAGAGCACATAGCCACGAGAAAATGATTAAACAGTCAATCGTCTGTGCGCGAACTAATAAATTCCTCAAATGAAGCACTTTGCTTTTCTACGAGAGGCATTAGTTTAAGTCGGCAAGCTAGAGAAACAACATTCTACTCACTACTCACTACTTTAGATAGCTACAAAGGCTTTGGTAAACCCACCCCAGAATAACGAGTTCCTTTTGCAATAACAGACGGATGGTCCCTCAGTGTAGCTACCTCCAGGAAATGGATGTGATCCTCTGTGTGTGCGAGCTTCTCCAGCTCAACCCCTCTCATCTTCAGCTCAGCGATCTCCTGCTCCAAACGCTCCATGAGGCCTTCAGCTTGACTCACAGCTGTATACTCCTGGGCTACGATCAGCTCCTTCATCTCAGAGCGCCTTCGCTCAACGGAGTCAATCAATTCTGTGAAGATCCTCTCACTTTCCTCCACTGCAGCCTGTGCAGAGCGCTGTTATGAAACCGACAAAGACAAGAGAATGGTTCATGTTAAAAAAAAACTACCATCTCTCCAAATTGGAGCCCAGTGGGATTGGAGTGGCCTTTAACTGTCTGACTGGTTAAAAAGCAGTGAAATGGGTCGTGATTCCAGGTTGTCTTTGTTGCAATTATACTGTGCGTCTAAGAAGATTGCTATATCATACCAATGTGGTGCCTGAGATATCAAACACTTCTCCAGGCAGTGTGGGATCTGATCATCTGTGCAATTCCACTGCAACAAAAACGACACGGTCGATCTACTCTGATCAATACTCACACTGAGAGACTCCACAGCCTTTTGCACTTCCTTCAACTCCTTCTCCCTCTCCTGGACTCTCTGCCTGACCTTCTGCTGACTCAGCCCGATCTGCTTCTGTGGACAAAAACAAACGGTATTTATTTGACATTTTTCAGGATGAAATCTCTTGAGATGCACCGTCTCATTTTCAAGAGTGTCCAAATGAAGAAGAAAAAAATCTAACAAACGATACTTAGAAACAAGAATAACATGGAAACTATTGTCCGACAACAATAAAATAATAATTCAAAACGTACAAAAAAATCTAAATGTAGTTGTACAACTACTAATAGCCCTACAACTAATAAAAACTACTGCTACAACTACTATACAACTCATGAAACCAAGGATAATATATACATACGTATTTACTAATATCTCCACATGGTGATGTTTCTAATAGTTAAAAACACAAACAGTTTGTTCTTGACATTTTATAAAAAGGGCTTTCCAAAAAAGTATTTAATACCCTGATTTCTATAGGTACAGTAATTTGGGACTTTACATCGAAAAGATCTCACTCCAACCTCACAATGTACCCTTGGAATGTGTAATTGCTGCTGAGTCTTGTATAGCGTCTTGTCTAGTTCGGTGTTCCTTTATACACACAGGGAAATCTAAGTTGATACACTTAAAAATAAATTGGTACCAATGCAGTGGTCTTCTAGTTGGGAATGGCCATGTACTGTTAATCTCCCCACGGCACCGCCAGAAGAGGACTGGCCACCCCTCAGAGCCTGGTTCCTCTCTAGGTTCCTGCCTGAGTTTTTCCTCGCCACCGTGCTTCTACATCTGCATTGCTTGCTGTTTGGGGTTTTAGGCTGGGTTTCTGTATAGCACTTTGAAAACATCTGCTGATGTAAAAAGGGCTTTATAAATACATTTGATTGAAATAAATGTGATTGTGAAGACTTCCTCTTCCAATTATAATGTGGGAAAGTGAAAATATTGAAACTATCGACCAAATAATTTTAAAGTGTTGAATACTTCTCCTTGCCATTATTATTTACAAGACAAGATGTGTAAAAAAATGTTTTTGCTAACATATGGTGGGGGTTCCTGGGCCACCGATTTGCCCGGGAGGGTGTTCCTCTGCAAGAAAAGGTTGAAGACCCCTGCTCTATCCATCAGGTTAAAATATTTTGCAGATACAAGCAACTGTCCAAGATGATTTTAACACTTTACAAAAAAATGGTTTCTAGCAAATAATTTGGTTTTAAATCAATTTCAAAATTGATGCACCTAATTGAATAATGCTTGGAAGTGTTGATTGGTTGAAATATCTTGGTTTGAGGATTGATTCTTAGTTATCTTTTGGAAAGCATATTGTTTATATTATTAACTACAAGCTTGGCTTTCCATACAGATCTTAGAATTGTTTTACTGTATACATTAGAAAGACCTTAGTCTAGGATAGGAAGCAGCAGTTGGGTTACTATGGTGACATCATCTACCAAAACACAACCAAGACCTACCTTAATGTAAACTCTTAACAATATTTGCTAATTAATTATTGGATGCCATTATAATAGACACATCATTGCACAATGATATATATATATATATATATATATATATATATATATATATATATATAAATAAATATTTATGAATATAGGGCAAAGAAGTGGGTCAATACTAAGCCTTGAGGTACTCCTCTACTGAGTGAAAAGAGTTCTGATTTGTGTTCTATGAAAAGTGTTTTCTATTGCTAAGATAGGCGTGGAACCAGTTTAGTGATCTTTTAGTGAAACCAATCTTTTTAAGTTTTCCTAGTAACATTGAATGAATTATCAACTAAATCAAATAAAGATGCCACCATTTAATGGTGGGATCTTGGTCAGATTAAGAATTTGTATATCGTAGTAAGTTTCAGTAATATTGTAGTTGTAGTAGAATGGTTGGGTCTAAGGCCAGTTTGAAATGGGTAATATTTTATTTATCTAGGTACTGATATATTTTGTAATGTAATAATTTCTCACAGATTTTTGCTATTGAACAGATTACTAGAGGTCTATAGTTGTTTGGGGCTAAAGAGTTTCCACCTTAATGAAGAGGGGTCTTGACTGAGCTACATGGTATTGATGTGATGAGACAGATTTGCATTGTCACATATGCCCATCTAAATGTGATTTTTTTCACAATCACAATAACTGTAATATTAGCTTGATTCTCACCTGTTTCTCCATCTTTTCAGCTGTGATTGAGACTGTATCATGGCCTTTATGTTCATCCATGGTACACAGATAACAGATACACTGCTGGTCGGTCCGGCAGAAAATCTCCAGCAGTTTGTCATGATGAGAGCAGATATTGTCCTGCAATTGTGTGGTGGCTTTGATCAGCTTGTGCTTCATCAATGGAGCTATATTATAATGAGGCTGGAGATGAGTCTCACAGTAAGAGGCTAGACACACCAGACATGACTTGAGAGCTTTCTGCTTTCTTCCATTGCAGAAATCACATTCCACATCTCCAGGTCCAGCAAAGCACATAGCAGGAGGAGTAGGCCGGAGTCCTATCTTCCTCATGTTTCCAACCACCATGGCTAGCAAGCTATTCTTCATCAGAGCCGGCCTAGGCGAGAAAGTCTGTCTGCACTGGGGACAGTTGTAGGCGCCCTTTGGATCATCCTTATCCCAGCAGTCCTCAATACAATTGCTACAGTAACTGTGTCCACAGTTGATAGTGACCGGCTCCTTCAGTAAATCCAGACAGATAGAGCAGCAGAACTGGTCCTGGTCCAGGAGAACTCCCTGCTCAGCCATTTTAGCTATCACTCACAAAGACCAATAACTGGAAAGACAAAGACACACCCCGGCAGAAATGAAAAAAAAATCTAGGTATACGTAAAATGAATCTCCCAGTCCAGCAGTTGAACTAGTCTAATTGGTATTCAATAATTCCATTTTTACCAGTCGTGATTTCAATATAAGACATCACAATTCAAATATAATTGTTGATAACCGACGAGCAGCGAGAGATCGATCCGAGATCGGAAGGGGGACATAATTATGCGCGACACAGGAAGTATGCACACCAACATCCGGCTGATCTAATTATTTTCTTTCTTAAAATATTTGGCGGTTTGAGGAAGACATTCGTAAAAATTGGCCTGCGTAATGTCGAGTAACTACATATTTATGGTGTTCATTTATTTTTTATGTCGTTAACTATATTTGTATCCTTTGTTTAATTTCGACGACGGTAAGGCGCATTACTAACTAGCCATGTTTGCTTTCTTTTTCTGCCCAACTAGCTAACTAATGTGAACGCGTTAGCTTTCCTCCTATCTGTAACGTTTTCAGTCTTCTAACTAGCAGCTAGTTTTTAGATCTAAACGTTTGCAGCTTGCTGGAAATATGTCGAACATTCAGAGAACGAATGGCAAATATCTGTGGTGGTCGCTTTTGGGTCTTGGATTTCAACCTGAAGTCGCAGTATCATCAGGGGCCAGCAAAGCCAATGTCAAACACATCATTCTTGGCCCGTACGTGTTGATTGTCGTGGTAACAGTTGACGTTAACAGTACAACATCAGTAGTGCAACCCTGTTTCAATCCAGTGAGAAGCTGGCAATGGCATGACATTTACAATAAACGAATAGACAGAGACAGACGGACTCTATTCTCTCAGGTCAGTCAAAAGCCTGTTTTGACACCCGTTTCTGTCTCTCACCAACAGAAATATGTTTGACAAACCAAACAAGGATGCGTTCTACATAGTTACCCATTTCCTGTTAGAGAAACTCAACCCCACTCGCTTCCACGATACATACAGGTGATGGTCCCATTCCCAGCTTGTTTTTCTTCACAATTTTGTAATGTTCTGCAATCATGTAATATGCTGGGTTTTGTATGCAGGCATTGCTGGCCGGTGTTGGACCACAAAGCAGATGCTGAATTCCGTAAGGTGACCTGTGCTTGGCTGCGAGATCTGATGGTAAGGATTTGGCATTCATTTCATATATACAGGATTTGACATACTTGTTGTAGCAGATGTATACTGTCTGTAAGTATGGCTGTTAATCAGGTCTAAAGCATTTGAACTTGATCTGTGCTTTCAGGATGAGCAGGGCAGCACAATTCCCAAAGTGGTGGCGTCACTGTTCCTCTCGCCTGGTGGTCCCAAGTTCGTCAACCTGATGCTCCATCTGGCCAATTATGTTGAGTTTCAGGAGATGCAGACATTTTCTACAGGTAGGAAGGCGATGTGGGAAGGCTGACTCCGCCCAAAATCTGTACATGAAAATAAGACTACAAAGTGAGGAATAATTGTATGGAGGTCAATGAGTGTGGAATTTGTTAACTTTTTAATGTTAATTTGCTACGTGAAATTAATATAAGTTTCGTAATGAGATTTTTAAGAATGCACTGATAAGTGGATTCTTCGGAGTTGTGCCTGTTCGCACGTATCTGCCCTCTCTCATTGGCTAGAATGCTACCACCTGATCTTGCTTGCCTTCCATCTTTGAGGACATGTATTCCCATTGTGAGAGCAGTAACTCTACTAACTTATCAAATAGATCATCTTTGGGAAGGCCTATGTATGACTACGGTTTGGTCTAAAAGGCATGCGCCATCGATTTTTCTGCCTGTGAATTGCAAGCGTCTGTCTAGTTGTTTTTCAATGTGTGTTATTAGATGGCACGTGGGTCCCAGAGGCGGCGGCAGCCCCTGCCTCTTCTGTGCAAATGGCACTGAAGCGGTTTCAGCTGGTCAAGACCAGATTCCTGAGGGGAGCTGTAGAGCAGGACCGGATCTTGCATGAGTACGAGAGGCAGGCCCAGTAAGTCACAGGCAACTGTACAAACCACAAGCATTGGATATGTTTCAGATATTTTTCAATGCCTAGAAAAGTATCACATTTTTGTTGACAATTTCAATTGGATAAAAAAAAAAACAGGTCCTTTCATTGGGTAGGTATCATGTGATTCTGACTAATTAGCACAGGTGCATATGATGAGCAGGCAATCAAACCTTACTATAAAACATGGTCACAGAGGTTGAGTTTATATACTCTGAATGTCTTGCTTTTGTCGGTCAACTGAGCTGTGTATTCACATGCAGCTAATTATTTCCCCTAATTTATATTCAGCCCAATCAGATTAGCTCTGAAACAAAGCTGATGCGAAAACATCAGATTTGGACTGCCTGTGTAAACACAGCACTGTTGGTTCTTTTTTAATGTGCCTAGTTTTGCCCTTCTACGTCTGGGTCCTTCTCTTGTAGATCTCAAGTGAAGTCTCTGAGGGATTTGAGGGCTGAAGATGCAAAGTATAATGATTTGCTCAAGTATGTATGAGATATTCCATCTATCCTTCAATTATTTTTTGTTGTTGTCGTTGCTCTGTTTTCAGTTACCTTTTGGCATAAAACACTGCTCAAAGTGCCAATAAACAATGGCAGCTCGTTAAATTCTTTATTTCCCCCGCACAGGCGTCACAAGAATGAAGCTCAAACTCCTCAAGCTGAGAAGATTCAAAAGGTTTTTCCTTAATTTCATAACTGTCTAGTTTGTCAAACATCACTGGAAACTGACATTCATTACATTTCTATCTGCAATGTTCTGACCCTTACACCTCTGAATGAACAACCCCCAGGTGCGCTCCTTGTGGTCATCCATCGACGGAGTGCTGTCCACCCTGGAGGAGGAGCGGCGTGTGGTGGAGTGTGTGATCGGGGGAGGTGTGGACCAGTACACCCTGGACGGGACGGGCCTGGCCCTCAAAATCCCCCGGGTTCTGCTGGAGCGGATAGAGCAGTTATCCCACCTGGTGAGAAGCACAAAAAATATCGTTGCCTTTTTAGGTTATTGGGTGACTGTGCATTTGGAACTTGATCCATATTTCAGTGCAATGTTAACCAAATCTCTCCTTGAGTACTCCGATGTTCCACATGTTCTAGAACTAGCACAACTGATTAAATGAACGAGTAGTGATTAGTTGACCAATTGAATCTGGTATGCTAGTGCTGGAAATTTTGGCCGGTATGGATATCCTTGTCTCATCGCGCTCCAGTGACTCCTGTGGCGGGCTGGGCGCAGTGCGCACTAACCAAGGTTGCCAGGTGCACAGTGTTTCCTCCAACACATTGGTGCAGCTGGCTTCCGGGTTGGATGCGCGCTGTGTTAAGAAGCAGTGCGGCTTGGTTGGGTTGTGTATCGGAGGACGCATGACTTTCAACCTTCGTCTCTCCCGAGCCCGTACGGGAGTTGTAGCGATGAGACAAGACAATAACTACTAACAATTGGATACCACGAAATTGGGGAGAAAAGGGGTAAAATTCAAACAAAAATAAATAAATAATAATAATTTAAAAAAAATAAGTGGAACTTGAAGGGGGTACTGCTCTAGTCTGCGTGTTTATCACTAAGCTGTGTGTTGTCAGTCGAGTGTGGGCAGTGTGTACGAGGCAGACCAGCTGAACCTCCTCAGCATGCTGGAGCTGTTCCACCAGGCCCTAGGCCTCCTGGTGGAAGAGAGGGTCAAGATGGCAGGACACACCCCCATTGCTCAGCTCCACCCCCTGCTCCTACAAGAGAGAAACATGCAGATGGCCCGGGCCCTGGAGGACCTCAGACTCATGAGGTGCGTTACAGCGATTAAACATTTTTAAACCCATCTTGAACTGTAGTAATAAAGCTCTTTTAAAACGGTGTTGCTCCTTTCTACTTGGTATCACTGCATCCCACTATCTCTCTCTTTGTCCAGGAAGAGGATTTCAAAGGAGGAAATCCCAGAGGTAAAGAGCGTCATCAGGAAGTTGGAGACGGAGTGGGACCAGAAGTGGGCAGACTGTCTGAAACGCACGCCGCTGACCTTGTTTCTCAACGAGGATCCTGTAAGTGCCTCTTAGGGTTTGTGACCTGGATGTATTAAATTGAGGCTCTGTCCATATATAACCAGTTGCCCTTACCCTCCTGCAGGCTAGTGCTATTCTACTACGGCGACTGTAATCTTTAACTTTACTGCCTTTATTGTCCCTTTGGAGATGTTTTGTTGCAGTGTCATGTACATGTTTTAAAGTGGCATTAAATACAAAACAAATTAACAATACAACTTTCATAACAGTTACATACTAATATAAAGAGACGAAGCTGCTGGCCTTACTGGGTCGATAGGAACATTAGCCCGGGCTATTTAGGAGATTTTATCACACTTGGCACTAATTGTCTAGTTCTGTTCTTCCTGCCGGGTGGTACCCTATACCTGCGCCCGGAGGTGAGTAGTTTAAAGTCCGGGTACAGGGGGTGGCTTGAGTCTAAAATGATTTTGTGAGCCTTACGGATGGCCCTTACCTACAAGATCTCATCCAGGCCTGTCTGTTTGACTCCATGTACCTTACTTGCTGTGGTGATAATCCTTCTCTGCATCTTTCTCTGGCTGACAGTGGCATGCCAAACCAACAAACAATACAAAAAGTAAGAACTCTCAAAAGATTTGAAAGTCAGTCAGGTACAGTCAACCTTAAAATATCCCAGAGTTTTGAGAAAGTACAGTCTGACTCTTTTTGTAATTTAGGTCTGTACATTAAATCCACTGTAGCTTATTGTCCAAGAGGACACCCAGATATTTGTATTCCTCTACAGTCTCTTATGTTCTGACCTCTGATAGATGTTGCAGTGGTAGGTGTTGTGTGTAGATTTCAGGAAGCATACATCTCTTTGGTCTTGTTTTTATTGAGGACCAAGTGTGATTCCTCACCCTACCAACTCATTTAGGGCGGGCCATGGTGTTTCTCATCATGCAACAGGCTGATCAAGGAAGTGTCTGTCAGGATGGGAACTTGTACAACTATTAGTGTACAGGAGTGGGGTCAAAACGCATCCCTGAGGAGAGCCTGTGTTTGTGGCGCGTGTGTCTGACACGTGGGGACCTACTTTGACCTGCTGTGACCTCTGGCTCAGGAAGTCCAACAGCCCCCCCTCCCCCCACCATGTTGAGAAGAGTAAGAATGGCATCAACTCCTTTGCTGGGCTGATAGACAAACTGAAACGGGTCGGAACTTTTGGGTGGAGCTTAGAATGTCTTTTTCATAATTTTCTCAAAGCATTTGATTACTAAGGATTTCGAGGCCACAGGACAGTAGTCATTCAACACAGCGGGATTAGACGTTTCTCTGCAATACTGGCACCTGTTGCTGGTTGAGCGAGGTTTGAAGAATGTCTGTAAAAACACCAGCCAGGTGTTCAGAGTCCACTTATTTTGTCTGGGCTTTTGTACATTTCCTGAACTACTTCAAAAACAGCTGCCTGTTGAACAACAACCCTCCCAAACATATTTCTAATGACGCTTCCATTTGTTTTTACCTCCGACACGAGGTCGTCAGATTCAAATCTTGAGAAGAATACGTTCAGTTCATTGGCCATGTTCTGGCCCTCATGTCTCCCAAGGTCAGCATTGGTTTTCCCCTTGCCCGTGTAGGGGGCACAAGCCATGGCGTTAATCCCTTACCAGGCCACTCTTGAGTTTTCTGAGGAGAGGGTCTTCTCCACCCCTTTGCTTGAATGCCTCCTTGTCCACCACTTTTACAGGTTTTAGTAGGCACAACTGACTCAACACAAGTTTACATAGTCTGAAATGACATCTGAGCGCTCATCAAGATCAGAGCGGCTGTCCTCCAATACCTCCCAGTCAAAACAAAACACCCTTGGAGACCAGTGATACTGTTGTCTTTTCAGATCTGTGACAATTTTAACTGGGTTTCCCCCTCTCCAGGGTTGGCCGGAGGTACACAACATTGTGGTCTGATGTCCCCAGGGGAAGTCTGGTGGTGGCAGAGAAAGCATTTGGTATTGTCCCATAGCCCAAATCAAGAGTCTTATTTTTCCTAGTGTGACATTTCACATACTGGTGGTACATGCACAGGACCTTGCGCGAAGTACAGTTGTTAAAATCCCCTAAAATGTGGGTGCGTCGGGGGAGAGATTATAAATGATTTCTGATGTTTTTGCTGTATTAGCTTTTGGTTGTAAGTACACACCGGTCACAAACAATTGGGGGAACTCATGGGGCAGGTGGTAGGGTTGCAGTGACATGGAAAACAGTTCAATGTCAGGGGGTACAGAGATCTTACCAGGATTAATTTACACCACTGGTCCCTGACAAGCAGGCAGACACTCCGCCGTGAGGTTTCCCTGTGACGGTCAGATCACGGTCCGCTCTGACCATTGTGAAGCTGGCCGGCTCTACTTCCCTGTTCGGGACTCTGTCATCCAGCCAAGTCTCAGTAAACGCCAGCAAACAGGCCTTTCGGTATTCGTGTAGGAAGTGCAGATTCTCTGACACCTCATCTGCTTTCCCCTCAGTGACTGGGCATTGATCGGCAAGGTGGTGGGTACATTTCTTTTTTTTTAAAGTATTTGTCTGAACCCTGTTTTCCACGTTTGTAATCCACTCGCAGACAATCAGGGATTAGATTGGCCATTGGGATATCCATCGCGTTTGAGTTCCCACTGTAGTAGGAACTCTGCTGTATTAGATTTTGCTGCCACCAGCGTTTTCATAATTTAGTCTGTTAGTAGCGATCAACAAGATAAATCCAACACCCCACCACTGTAAAGCCATTGTTGACAGATGGTTTACAAGCAGAGGGAACAAATTAAAAACTCAAGAACGCCACACCAAACATCACACACATTGCGGGATGCAACAGAGCCACGCCCCCTCTAATCTCTCTCTCTTTCCCTTCAGGCCCTTGACTTTCTGTGCCCCATGGCTCCTCTGTCCTTTGAGCCGGCCACAGAAGCCAGTTTTAAATCCAGCGTTTTCTCCCAGTATCCGGCGACGCTACCCAGTGAGTAGAGGGAAACACAAATATGTCCACTTCTAGGTTGCTTTGTTGTTCAACTGCATATTTTAACAATCGTTACTTTTTTTTTTACTTAGAATTTTCTGAGGTGAAGCTTGCGGAGACTGACTCCATTCCAATGGATTCTGCCCTCAAACGGTATATTAATACTCGGTCTGCCTTGTTTTCATTGCTAATGGGCAACTAGTAGTCTGATTCCTCTGTATTGTGTTGTTGATGGGAGGCAGATACCTGGGCAGTCCTGAGCTGTGTTCTGTTCGTCACTAGTCCTCCCTATAGCATACCTGCTCTCTGATGACCGGGGCGAGTTGAGTGAAATCGCAACGGACAGATACGGAGCAGACAACAATTATCCTGTCTTGTTCTTTTTTTAATTTTTTTTTTTTACCATGAACTTCATTTGATCCACAGAAGTCTTTAACGTCTCTTTTTGAACAGCCTTTGCCCTCCAGCCGTTGAGAGGGTTGCGTCTCGCCTTCCTAGTGTGGTCTCTTCCCCACTGACTCCCCTCCATGCACTTTGTGAAACTCCTCTGGCTGTCCCTGTCAAAGCTCCCTCACCTAGCCCCCTGCCGGTATGTGATGTGCACCAAGTGTCCTATTCCATGTTCAGTTCAGACCAGTGGAGGACGGCTCATGATAATCGCCCGGAACAAAGCAAATGGAATGGCATAAAACACCTTAACCAGGTGTTTGATGTATTTATCATTCTACTGATTCCGCTACAGTTATTATCACGAGCCCATTCTCCCCAATTAAGATGCCACCAATCCCCTGTGGTTCAGACTCAGTCGGAAGGTTTAAAAAAAACGATGTACATTTTTTTTTAAAGGCTCATTGTTTTAGATTATTTCAATGTTTTAATATTGCTTTTCATTTTTAAAGTATTTAGGCCCATGTTACTCCTGCACACAAATGTCCTCAATTCATGTTTAATCTCCTGTGGCAATCTTTCCTTATAGGCCAGTGTAAGGAAGACTCCTTGTGCATCTCCAAAGATGTCTGCGGTGAAGAGAGAGGCTCAGATCCTGGACTCTGAGTTTGACAACTTGGCAAATCAGGTACAGTTTCCATACATTTCCTCACTTGAACCACAATGCAGAATGAGGGCTGACCCTTCTAGTCATTATTTTGGTAGTTGTTGGGAGGCAGATACCTGGGCAGTACTGAGCTGTGCTCTGTCCGTCACTGGCCATCCCTATAGCATACCTGCTCTCTGATGACCGGGGCGAGTTGAGTGAAATCGCAACGGACAGATACGGAGCAGACAACCGTTATCTGCATAGACATGACTGATTTGAGTCACCGAAGAAGGTAGTCTTATGTACCATGCTTCTTAACATGCCTGGAGTATATTTTCAATTGCCTTACTAAGCGTGTGTATGTATTAGTTTGCAGAGGCTGTGACCAACAGCCCTGGTAATGGAAGTTTACAAGGACTTGCGCTGGGTGATTTACTGTGCAATCTTGGCACAGACCCTTTCTCCACCAGGAAGCAGATTCCACGTACCCCAGAGAGTTTGAGTGCGTATTGGACCTTATTTGATTTATGTACTTGTTAAAGAGCATTCTGCCTTTCACAGTTTTGCTTTTTGTTGGGCAGAGGAGTAATGTTTTTTTTTTTTAATTAGTTCTAGATGTGAGGAGTTCCTGGCGAAGGGCAGTGGAGGAAGGAGAGGCTCAGAAGGCCCGTCTGTCTGATAAGTTGGACGGCGACGGCATCTTCAGGCACCTCACGGCCCTCTGCGAGGTACAGGAGGCCTCCCTCAGCCCTGACGTGCACTCCCTGAGCACAGGCCTGGATCCCACCAATGCCGGTTGCAGTACTGCAGCCCCTGAGCAGGCATCGCTCATGTCTACCCTGCCCTGGGACTCCTCCAACACGGAGGCTCTCCACAGCCTGAGCAGTAGCGACGTGATCCAGTTCAGAATCAACCAAGAGGCGATCCCAGAGCAGTTCAGTATAGATCAGGAGACTCTCCCCGAGCTGCCGGGCAACGACGGCAGCTTCCTGAGCTCCAGTGACACATCCAACACAGAGGAGGAAGAGCTGCTCCTCCCCCACATCCCCTCTCTCCTTCCCACAGAGACTGAGCCGGCCCTGCTGGTCTCAAGCAGGCGTCTGGACAAGATCCAGCAGACCTTCAGAGAGGCCTCCTTCATGGACCGACACCAGGGGGCACAAGAAATGTCTCCCCCACAGCGTGACGAGAGGAGCCTGGATGCCAGAGACTGGCTGATGGCAATGTCACTGGAGACTGCAGCCACAGTTGGCGCGACAGACAAATTCTTTTCTCTGGATCTGGACACTCTAGAGAGCCCTTCACCACCAAGAAAAGAGCAGTTTAGCCTCTCGCAACTCTTAACATTCTCCCCCATAGAGGACCTGTAGTGCCTCCTGAACATTTATTTTATATGTCTTTTCTTTTTTAACTTGGACTATATAGTCCATCTTCTAGTTTCTCACTTTTTCACAATTAAGTCTAACCAACTTCACTGCACATGCAATTCAAATATGTGTACCTATGTGTGGCATAGTTGTGTTCAATCCTATTTTTCTAAGAAACTAACATGAATTGTAAAATATTGTTAATAAATGGTCTAGATTGAAATTTAACTATGTGTGCATTCCCTGGGCCTGTGAAGGCAAAGTTTACAATTTCATTAAGTTTTCATTTTCTTGTTAGGTGTAAACTAACATTTTCTGATGGTCATTGCACTTTTCAATTGATGAAATGTCTACTTGATTTTTCAAAAGTATTGCTTAAGTGCAGTAGCTTTGAGATTTCACTAAATAAATACAGTAGCACTCCTAAAACCTTTGACCAGTAGTGTATAATGACTGCTGTAGTATTTAAGGTTAATAGAAAACCTACTCAGTTAAAATAAAAACCCTTGAACGTTTTCTATATTGTAGAATAATTGTGAAGACATCAAAACTATGAAATAACACATGGGATAATGTAGTAACCAAAAAGTGTTATATCAAAATATTTTAGTTGAGAATTCAAATATCCACTCTTTTCCTTGACAGCTTGGCATACTCCTGGCATTCTCTTAACCTGAAATGCTCTTCCAACAGTCTTGAAGGAGTTCCCAGAACGTCCTGTGCACTTGTTGGACCGCAGAGTGAAGGAAAAGCAGCCGACTCATCCCAAACCAACTCAATTTGGTTGAGGTCGGGGGTTTGTGGAGGCCAGGTCATCTGAAGCAGCACTCCATCACTCTCCTTGGTCAAATAGCCCTTACACAGCCTGGAGGTGTGTTGGGTCATTGTCCTGTTGAAAAACAAATGACAGTCCCACGAAGCCCAAACCAGATGAGATAGCACATCGCTGCAGAATGCTGTGGTAGCCATGCTGCTTAAGTGTGCCTTGAATTCCAAATAAATCATTGTCACCAGCAAAGCACCATAACCCCACCATGTTTTACGGTGGGAAATAAACATCCGGAGATCATCCGTTCACACACACGGCATCTCACAAAGACATGGCGGTTGGAATCAAAAATCTCAAATTTGGACTCATCAGACCAAAAGGACAAATTTCCACTGGTCTAATGTCCGTTGCTTGTGTTTCTTGGCCCAAGCAAATCTCTTCTTATTGATGTCCTTTAGTAATGATTTCTTTCCAGAAATTTGACTGATACATGCAGTCTCCTCTGAACAGTTAATGTTGATGTGTCTGTTACATTTATTTGTGCTGCAATTTCTGAGGCTGGTAACTAATGAACTTTTCCTCTGCAGCAGAGGTAACTCTGGGTCTTCTATTCCTGTGGCGGTCCTCATGAGAGCCAGTTTCTTCATCAGAGCCTGATGGTTTTTGCAACTGCACTTGAAGAAGCTTTTAAAGTTTGACATTGTCAGGATTAACTGGCCATGTCTAAAAGTATGGATAGACTGTCATTTCTCTTTGCTTATTTGAGCTGTTCTTGCCATAATATGGACTTGGTGTATTACCGTTACCCCCCCCCCCCCCAACAACAACTGTTTGGCTCAAAAACATTAAGTAGGAAAGAAATTCCACAAATTAACTTTTAACAAGGTACACCTGTTAATTGAACCGCATTCCAGGTGACTACCTCATGAAGCTGATTGAGAGAATGCCAAGAGTGTGCAACGCTGTCATGAAAGGTGGCTGCTTTGAAGAATCTAAAATGTCAAATACATTAAGATTTAACACTTTTTGGTTACATGATTTCGTATGTGTTATTTCATAGTTGTGATGTCTTCACTATTATTATGCAATGTGGAAAATAAAGAAAAACCCTTGAATGAGTTGGTGTTTCCAAACTTTTGGCTGGTACTCAATATGTTGCATCTGTAGCCAACTACTACTAGTTTATAAAGATAATGCACAACATTTCAGATAGAGGGCATAAGAAGCCCATGGAATATGTGGCCTACTACCAGTGCAAAAATAGCATGCACTACATTACAGATAAGAGGTCCATGGAAAAGGAGGAAGGTTCTCGTCATCTGAACGCCATTACTGTTCCCCGAGCAGCAGGATATTATGCTTGCAGCACGATGGTGCTTTCCCGAAGTTCAGCAAAGACATGCTTAACTTTGGGAATGTCGATTGTTTATTAAGTTTAAGTTTTTGAACTAGTGCAGTACGTGTTTTTCACAAAATTGCAACCACGTTTGAAGAAAGAAATGGATAATTTGACGTATTGTATTATTTATACCAGCATTTTTTTTTTTTACATTTTACAAACACTGGAATGTTGAAGGCTGTTGTGTAGGCGATCTTTAAAGAAATACACGTAATAAAATACATTTGCTATTGGAACTATTATGAGTCGGCAAAACTTAAATGTGCCTCTTATGCCGGGCAACGGGTTAAAGTTCGTGACTCCTTACTCCACCCACTCCATTCACTGCAGTCAGTGATGTAAAGTACTTAAATAAAAAATACTTTTAAGTACTACTTATGTATTTTGGGGGGTATCTGTACTTTACTATTTATATTTTTTGACAACTTTTACTTTCACGTCACTACATTCTTAAAGAAAATAATGTACCTTTTACCACATACATTTTGAGAGAATGTTGTTGAGATCATTGTTGAGATCAAGATATTTGCAGGTAGCATTTCCTTCATGAAAGATTCTATAATATCTCACACATCACTGTTTTGAAGCCAGTGTTGAAGCAATGGTTGTGTAGTCTGCCCTGTTTTCACTGCATCCAACTGTGAAATGACTTGCATACCGCCCCAACAGATCCTCAGATGATGAGATCTCTATTGTACTCCACACTGCCCTTTCCCACCTGGACAAAATGAACACCTATGTGAGAATGCTATTCATTGACTACAGCTCAGCGTTCAATGCCATAGTGGCCTCAAAGCTCCTCTCTATGCTAAGGACCCTGGGACTAAACACATCCCTCTGCAATGGGCCGCCCCCAGGTGGTAAGGGTTGGTAACAACACATCCGCCATACTGATCCTATCGGGGGCCCCTCAGGGGTGTGTGCTCAGTCCCCTCCTGTAGTCCACCAAGTCAGTCGTGAAGAAGGCACAACAAAGCCTATTCCACCTCAGGGGACTGAAAAGACTTAGCATGGGTCCTCAGATCCTCAAAAAGTTATACAGCTGCACCCTCGAGAGCTTACTGACTGGTTGCATCACTGCCTGGTATGGCAACTGCTCGGGCTCCGATCACAAGGCGCTACAGAGGGTAGTGTGTACAGCCCAATACATTACTGGGGCCAAGCTTCCTGCCATCCTAGACCTCTATACCAGGCGGTGTCAGAGGAAAGCCCTAAAAATTGTCAAAGACTCCAGCCACCCTAGTCATAGACTGTTCTCTCTGCTACCGCATGGCAAGCGGTCTAGTTCCAAAGTCTTCTTAACAGCTTCTACCCCAAGCCATAAGACTCCTGAACAGCTAACCAAATGGCTACCCAGACAATTTGCATTGCCACTCCCACCCGCTTTACACTGCTGCTACTCCCTGTTTATTATCTATGCATAGTCACTTTAACTCTACCTACATGTACATATAACCTAAATTACCTTGACGAACTTGTGCCCCCGCACATTGACTCTGTACCGGTAACCCCTGTATATAGCCTCCCTACTGTTATTTTACTGCTGTTCTTTAATTTTTAAATTTTTTAATTAAAAAAATATAAAAAATAAATCTTATCTATCTTTTACTTAACACTTATTATTCTTAAAACTGCATTTGTTGGTTATCCCCGAATGACAGATTACTGAGCTCAATCTGTAGGTCAACCTCTCATTGCCAACTGCTGGAAGATCAATAAAATAAGATGAGGATACAGGGTTTCGAATTACAGTGGTAACTTTTGACCTTACACAAGAAACATAAAGTACAAGAATATCTGGAGTGCGAGTCCAAATTTGTTTGTCTACTGAGTATTACTGCACATTTACTGAATGTGTGTGGTACTTCTCCCTTTGTAATAATTTGCTTGAAAAGGATGTCAAGCCTGCCTTTAATGTTTGGAAGTCAAATGCTAAACATTTACGTTTCTAATAAGACAAAGGCCAAGTAATAATCTTCTCACAAATTACAATTTGGAGAGATGGGCTATGATCCATGAATCAGTCCAAAACCTGTTTCCAAGAGGCAAACCTTTGGATTGATTGCGACCAACGTGGGTTTAAGACAATTGTTGGAAGGCTATGCATAATTGGGATGATATAAACCTATTGCAACATAATTGTACTAGGATACTACGTCGAAGATATTTTATTTGTCAGGCCAAGCGATTGATCTGATGCAACTTTTGGCACATGTCAATGCTGGCCTTGGGCTGATTTAAATGTGGAAAGGTCAAATCAAATCAAATCAAATTCTATTTGTCACATACACATGGTTAGCGGATGTTAATTAATGCGAGTGTAGCGAAATGCTTGTGCTTCTAGTTCCGACAATGCAGTAATAACCAACAAGTAATCTAACTAACAATTCCAAAACTAATTTCTTATACACAGGGGATAAAGAATATGTACATAAAGATATATGAATGAGTGATGGTACAGAGCAGCATAGGCAAGATACAGTAGATGGTATCGAGTACAGTATATACATATGAGATGAGTATGTAAACAAAGTGGCATAGTTAAAGTGGCTAGTGATACATGTTTTACATAAGGATGCAGTAGATGATATAGAGTACAGTATATACGGATACATATGAGATGAATACTATAGGGTATGTAAACATTATATTAGGTAGCATTGTTTAAAGTGGCTAGTGATATATTTTACATCATTTCCCATCAATTCTCATTATTAAAGTGGCTGGAGTTGAGACAGTGTGTTGGCAGCAGCCACTCAATGTTAGTGGTTGCTGTTTAACAGTCTGATGGTCTTGAGATAGAAGCTGTTTTTCAGTCTCTCGGTCCCAGCTTTGATGCACCTGTACTGACCTCGCCTTCTGGATGATAGCGGGGTGAACAGGCAGTGGCTCGGGTGGGTGTTGTCCTTGATGATCTTTATGGCCTTCCTGTAACATCGGGTGGTGTAGGTGTCCTGGAGGGCAGGTAGTTTGCCCCCGGTGATGCGTTGTGCAGACCTCACTACCCTCTGGAGAGCCTTACGGTTGTGGGCGGAGCAGTTGCCGTACCAGGCGGTGATACAGCCCGCCAGGATGCTCTCGATTGTGCATCTGTAGAAGTTTGTGAGTGCTTTTGGTGACAAGACGAATTTCTTCAGCCTCCTGAGGTTGAAGAGGTGCTGCTGCGCCTTCTTCACGATTCTGTCTGTGTGAGTGGACCAATTCAGTTTGTCTGTGATGTGTATGCCGAGGAACTTAAAACTTACTACCCTCTCCACTACTGTTCCATCGATGTGGATAAGGGGGTGTTCCCTCTGCTGTTTCCTGAAGTCCACAATCATCAACCTTAGTTTTGTTGACGTTGAGTGTGAGGTTATTTTCCTGACACCACACTCCGAGGGCCCTCACCTCCTCCCTGTAGGCCGTCTCGTCGTTGTTGGTAATCAAGCCTACCACTGTTGTGTCGTCCGCAAACTTGATGATTGAGTTGGAGGCGTGCGTGGCCGCACAGTCGTGGGTGAGCAGGGAGTACAGGAGAGGGCTCAGAACGCACCCTTGTGGGGCCCCAGTGTTGAGGATCAGCGGGGTGGAGATGTTGTTGCCTACCCTCACCACCTAGGGGCGGCCCGTCAGGAAGTCCAGTACCCAGTTGCACAGGGCGGGGTCGAGACCCAGGGTCTCGAGCTTGATGACGAGCTTGGAGGGTACTATGGTGTTAAATGCCGAGCTGTAGTCGATGAACAGCATTCTCACATAGGTATTCCTCTTGTCCAGATGGGTTAGGGCAGTGTGCAGTGTGGTTGAGATTGCATCGTCTGTGGACCTATTTGGGCGGTAAGCAAATTGGAGTGGGTCTAGGGTGTCAGGTAGGGTGGTGATATGGTCCTTGACTAGTCTCTCAAAGCACTTCATGATGACGGAAGTGAGTGCTACGGGGCGGTAGTCGTTTAGCTCAGTATGTCTAGAACACAGTGCTCATTCAAAACTAACCATATTCGGTTAGTAGAGATCCTACTGAGTATTTCACACCCCACTTTAGCTGAGACAGGTAGAAAAGTTATCTCTCTGCAAGCCAATATATATCCCATGTACAATATTGTACAGTGTATTGCATAGTGGGCTATTGACGGGGTGGAGAACGAAGTGCTGCTGGATATCTACGACACAGTTCCCCTCCAAAACTAACCATATTTGGTTAGTAGAGACCTCACTAAGTATTTCCCACTCCACTTTAACTGAGACAGCTAGAAACTTTTTCTCTCTTCAAGCCAATATGTATCTCATGTACAGTTTATTACAGTGTATTGCTTTCGAAGCTATAGAGAGGGTGGAGTGAAAAGCCATTAGCAGGCCATGGGACACAGTCCACCTCCAAAACTAACCATATTTGATTAGTGGAGACCCTACTGAGTATTTTCCACCCCACTTGAGCTGAGACAGGTAGAAAAGTTCTCTCTACAGCCCAGTCGTCTCAACACACCAGTGTCAACATTGCATTCCTTCATTATTGCTCTTTATGTTTTTAAAACACTATGTTTTTATTATTACTTATTGCATTTTCTTGTTGGCACAATGAAAGTGACCACTGATTAAAATGCATTATAATTTGTATGAGTTATCCACATTGCAAAGTTTTGAAATGCAGGCTTTTATTTTGAAGTTTTCCACATTACCATACGAATACGACGTCATTGTGTGTGCTGCTGGCAGAATACTGGTTTGAGCGCCAGTCATTATTCTCTGGGCGGTTCCATTCTGTCTCAAGCAGCGGTCTAAACAAACCAAGACTAGCCCACCAAAGTAGCTGACAAAACACGAACATGGCGCATGCTTGCACCGACAGCTCCCGATAAAACAGTGTCGCGAACAAGTGGGAAACAAAGTTTTCAGATATTATCGAAGTGCACCCACTTTGTGCCTTCAGTGGTGGATTTGGTCATGTAAAACACGAACGGAATAGCTCTAGCGGGTGAAAGCTGCAAGTTGCCTACATGACAACATTGTCTCTTATAGTGTTGTAAAGAGCTGGTAAGTATTGCAGCCTGCCTCTCTTGCTTGGGGAAACAAATCACGTTTTGGGGGGTTGGTTTAGGCGCTTTAAGTTTATCAATACATGTGGACGAAATGTTACTTTGTCATGACGCAGTTGAACGATATGATATTTTTTTAGACATTTCAAATTTTAAGTACTTTGCGTGAATATATTGCAAGAGCTGTGGTGGCATAGTAGTTTTTTACTGCGCAACAGTAAGACGGGCAGCGTAATTGTATTTCCCTGCGCAAACTTAACACATTTTGAGTCTCTTATTGAGAGTGGAATGTTTTGTTTTCAGACGCTGTCATGAGTGATCGGAAGTTGAAGTACTTTTAAGTCGTAGGCAAAGATGCAACAGTTGGAACATAATTCTTCCCCCGAACCCTGTAGTCGAGACCCTCATATACGATGACGGATCGGTTCTCTTGTACTCTTATCAAACGTTGCAGGTGTTTGGGTGTCAACACTCTCGAAAGACTATTTATTGTCAGGCAAAACCAGCGTTTTTCTTTTAAAATATCTATTGAAATACATATTGCTTTTTCAACATGAAATTCTTTCTCTCAAAGATCAAGTCTAACAATCAGACTGACTTGTAACCAACCTAGGGTATTTCCTTATTTTCTGCTAACAATGCTATATTCTCCACTGAATCTGACTGCCAAAATAATATGTATTTTTTTTTATGCTGTAAATGGAACTAAAAACAAACATGCAGAGCATTTGTAGTAGCCTAGTAATTCCAGAATAATCCTCTACTACATTATTCAAAGTGTGGGCCTTAGTGTGTTTACTAGACCTATATCCCCAATGACCTTTGTGACTGACTGTGTAATGTCTGCATTGTGTGACCCTGACTCCTTGCAGAGGACATGTGTTATTGCCACAGTCATAAACCCGCCTATTTCTAGATTCTCTCTAATTGAAGATTTTAAACCTAACCTTAGGTTAACCTTAACCACACTGCTAACCTTGTGCCTAATTGAATGTCTGTCTGAAGCTCTGTATAGGTTCCTGTCCATGTGCACTGTCTGTCACTGAGTGCAAGTCAAAGTGCTCACATATCTGTGGCTCAGCACTTGACTGATTGCCAGCAAGCAACTGAGGCGCTGCACTGACAATATGAATCAGTGTCATTCCTTACTTCCCACCTCCATGCGTCCTTCCAAGTGTGTGTTTGCCATGGCATCTCTGTGCCAGTCTGTGGCATCTGTCCCAGCAGGGCAAAAAGGATGGTATTTCACCACGGGTACTGTAGCCACATTTAGGTTTCCATTAGGGTAGCAAATATCAATGCAGTTTGTGACACAGTATTCCCTCACTCTTGTGAGGGAGGAACATGATCTGACTTGTCTCAGAGCATGGGAAATAACGCACTATGCAAAAATGTTTCAATCTATTCAGATTTGTAGCTTGCACATCTTTTCAGCCCAACCCCTGGAATGCACTGAAATGCTGCTTTCTCACAACAGACATGTACTAACTACATGTCTTTTGTGAGAAGTTGTGAGGGTGTTGGAGTACATTTTTCCCCATTTCAGTGTTCTAAACTGGGTTATGTGCCCCAGGTGGGTGTTTGTCTTTGGCTGCTTTTACACAAGCAGTCCAATTCAGATTGGGCTCAACGATTACCAGGCACCACTACTAGGCATTGTGGGTAGAGGAAAAGTAATAGTTCATTGGTACTGCAGCTACTTAGGTAGGACTTCACATGTGAAAGAGAAATATGACACCATTTATATACGTCACACAGTTTAGGTCCATAGTGTGAACAGGGGCAGAGTGCATTTTGCCATCTCATATGTGGGTAGTGGAAATAGAGATCGTGGATCGTTATTTGGGAAGCAGATGAGAAGTACAGTATGAATGACTTCAGTCTTATAATTGACTTATAGCAAGAGTTCATATGAGGGTATTTTGTTTTTAAAACAGGACGTGTGCACCTCACACACAGTCAGGAAGTAGTTTATAAATGGAGATAGTTCTCCAACTTTGCTAAAGCATGATAGAAAGAATCAGGGGACTTGTTCATTTCCTTTATGACTCGCATGTCTCTACTGTAGTCTTTGTCCTCAACTTTCAATGGATCTGGGACCATTTTGTCTATTGCTGTAGTTAGCGAGTGCAGTGAGTTTTTCCAGCTCCCTGTGGAAAGAATGCTTTTTGTCTGGCTGCCCGTCACACTCGAGGAAGGAGGCAGTGAGTCTTGTGACATTTCAGCTGAGCTTTCCTTCACCCCTCAGCTACCTCTGTCTGATTCCAAGGACCTGTACTTTATCTGTCAAGGACCACCACAAGCATTGTAATGGCAGCAGAGCCATTGTATAATAAATATTGCAATCAAGCTTTTTCCAAGACTATTTTGGCTGTTCTCTCTTCCCTCTCCTTTTCTATCTCATTTTCTCAGTCTCACACTCCCTCCTGCTGATAGTCGTCATAAGTCAGACAGATGGCCAAGATGTTTTTTTTTCCCTCGCTCCCTCGTCTATCTGCTGATAGTCATATGTCAGGCAGATGGTCAATAGGACGAGCCTTGTATTTATTCTGTAGCTCCTACAGCCAACACACAGCCTTCACAGGCAGCAGATGACGTCACACACCACAGCGCAAATCCTTTATCAGACTTGTATGTAAAGCATGTCTGCTGTTGGATATGTTGGGGGAATGTGTTTGACATTACGTGAAAGTTAAACAAAAACGTGGCAGTGCTATATTTCACAGTGCTAGACTTTCAGTTGTAAACAAAGCTGTCCTAGAATGTCACACAGAGCAAGAATCCTACTTTTGGGTGCGGTTGTGATGCCGGTTGGACGTACTGCCAAATTCTTTAAAAATGACAGAGGCGGCTTATGGTAGAGAAATGAACATTAAATTCTCTGGCAACAGCTCTGGTGGACATTTCTGCAGTCAGCATGCCTATTGCGTGTTCCCTCAACATTTGAGACATCGTGGCGTTGTGTTGTGACAAAACAAGGTGCACATGTGTAATGATCATGCTGTTTAATCAGTTTCTTGATATGCCACACCTGTGAGGTGGATGGATCATCTTGGCAAAGGAGTACTGCTCACCAACAGGGATGTAAACCAAATTTGTACAGAACATTTGAGAGAAATACGCTTTTTGTCTGTATGGAACATTTCTGAGTTCTTTTATTTCAGCTCATGAAACATGGGGACAACAATTTACATGTTGCGTTTATATTTTTGTTTAGTATAATTTGGTCTCCTGAGAAATTAAGCTAATTGATTGCACGGAAATTGACAATTTGAATATATAGGATTCATATAATATTCTAGTTGATCGCCAAACAGATCTGTTAACCCAACGATAAAGTCTTGTTTCTATTTTAGTTTTATTTTTCTAGCGCTGTTGACGGTAGGTGCACCCGACTCAGCTGCCCTGGAGTTTTCAGATTTTTAACCATTTCATGTGTCTGAAGGTGCAAACTCTGCCTTCCCCGTCAGTCCCGGAGAGCAAATCAAGTGCACTATAGGCCTACCGCTGGTCAATCGCATGGCTCAGGTTACCGTGTCTGCAGTAACGTAGTAGGTGTAAAAGAAAGCTACAGCAAAGTTGATGCTGTGAGATTTCTAAACTTTTAAAACCATGACTAGAAAGGCTGTCAACGAATACAACGAAGAGCTGCTGGTTTTATGAGTAAGTTCATGTTTAATTTCTTACACAATTTCAACACTTATATATAAGCCATAAAATGCACATTCTTCCTCCTTCCACTTGCGCTACAACCAGCACTACAGCTGTAATGAATGAGTAGGACAGTGTATCGATATGCTAGCGTTGGTTGTTGTTATTAGCGGCGTGGGTCTTTTTTAATGTCGAGGGATATGTCACTTTCTGTGTTTATAGGAGTAACAACATGATTTTGTGCGTGAGGCAGAAATAATGTGGTGCAACTCGAGTTTCGCCATCTCTGGAACACAGTGTCCCTTTTTGGTCAGTGTCAGCGGAGGAAATGGAGAGCGGAGGGGAGATGAGAGGTGGGCCCTCAGTCTGCTGCTCTCTCCTTCCACTGAGACCGACCATCGGATGCAGGCACCATCAGCCCATTAAAATTTAAAGCAAATTATTCACTAACCTGGATTCACCTGCTCAGTCCAGTCAAATGGCCAATTTGGGTGCAATTAATTAGCTTAATTTCTGAGATCAAATTAGATTTCAACAAAATATTTCAGAACAATCTGTGATGGTGGTCGTCATGGCTTGATGAAATAATATGGAATGACCCAGCCATTTGTCATTCAAATGACCCTCCTATTTAGTCAGTGGACCAACCCCATGTCAGTGTCACTCAGACCCTGTTCACAAAGTCCTTTTGACTCCAACTGGCAGTCTGCATGTCTTCTCCTTCTATAGCTGGTAGTGAAGGGAGAACTACACTTGGAAAGCCACAAATAGGCATTGAAACATTGTGCTCTTGCATACTAATTTGTGCACTGTGTTGTAGCCTATTGGATTGAACTTGTGCTGATGATCTGTGTTTTTGTGCTCTTATGCCTGCCTGAGATGCAACATGAAATTGCTTTGGCCTTGGAAAAACTCATCACTTTTGACACACCTTTTCATCGAATTGGTGCGTGGGAGGTTTACGACTTGTGGTGCATAGAATGGATTTTTCTGCCGCCTTCTCTCTCGACTGTTGCATATGCTCTGTCTGTTGAAACAGACAATGCTCTGGTGTGAAATCTGACAATTTACTAGGACCTGGGATCTTTCCTGTTTCTTGAATGAATATTTAGCAATTTGACATGATCATACACAGAAATCAACCATGGCTGTTGTAGGCCTATGTTTCACTGTATGTTCGTGAATTGCGGTATTACAGGAGAAGACTGTCTTATCATCATTGTTCATGTCAGTGGTAGGTTACAGGCTATCTTTTTTAGACTGAATGACATATTTCGCTGCGACTCTCTTGCTTTGTCGCACACGTCAGAAATATTGACTATTGACCCATCCGACTGATATGAAAAGGTGTCTGTTCGTCAGTCATTGCGGGGAAAGTCCTGTCATATTTCCCCTCTCTCTGTCAAGAACTAGAAAGATGTGAACCACTCGTAATTCAGTGAAGACTATGCTTATTTTCCAGGTTGGCTAAGTTAATGCATTAGCCTAGCCAACCTGAGCTGTGCAATATATTAGTCTTGATGCACTTGGTTACCCAGAGCAGGGAAAAAAATCAGGAGTTCAATCAGACTTCTGTCAACAGGTTGCCTGCACTTAAGAACAGGTGGTCCTGGACTGCGTTTAATCGCTCTTTGCCCAGTCGTGGATTTTCTCTCGTCTTGTTTGCCCATTCTGCTGGATGGCCGCATCATTTCTTCCATTTGCGTAGACAGGTTTGTTTTCCATTTTTGCTGCAAATTGCAGATGATGAGGCCTTCTGGCAAAGTGTTATAATAAGCTAATATATATTTTCCCCTTGAACTGTGCACATCGGTGACATTTTGCGGGTTGCTGCCTAATGTGTCTGGGAAAGGATTTGCAGTTCAGGGGTGGGATCTGTGTTTTTGTAATCATGACGTTCTTCTCAGTTCTGATTGACAAGTAATAACGTGGTAAACAAAATACATTGCTGATTGCCTCATTGACTGGAATGAGTAGGCTTGGGGATAGGCTTCAGTGTTGTTGGCCTAGCTCTCACTGAGTGGGGAATGTCTTGTGCATACTGAAATGTCTCAATGCATGTATCCCCCCCTGTTATTTACTTTACTCTTAACCCAAAACTGATGTAGTGAGATGTCCTCTTCAGCATAGGAAAAGTTGAAACATCTTCTCACAATACACTGTTTTGATTCATTAACAACACATTGTTTTGGTAATTACAAACAGCAGTTGGAATCACTCACACACACCCCTGCCTCTGCTCTGCTGGAATAATTGAGCCCTGTCTGAACAGACTCGAGGTTGTCTGCTGTCAATGACCACACGCGCATGCACACACGCATGCAGACTTACACACACACACACACACACACACACACACACACACACACACACACACACACACACACACACACACACCATGGTTTCCGTTAGCCAGTAATAGCCCCCCCCCCCCCAATTAAAAAAAAAATATAAAGCCAATAAATGAAACTACTGCTGTCCAATTGACCGGGAGAAAGAATCCCATTGCAAAGTGATGCTTTTTAGCCTGTTCATTGGTGGAAATACCAGCCGATGGAAATACATTTGACCGGTCATGCTTCTATGTTAATTTGTGGAATTAAATTGGTGAGTGTGTATTAGTCATTATGTTCAACCCATTTGCATAGCATACATATACAGAGCTTATGAGTGGGAAAATTGGTCAGATAGTGTGAAGCTGCTCAAACAGCTCATTTGTTGGTTCTGGTGTGAAACGTGCTTTTATAAGCCCAATCATTGCATAACACGCGATTGCATTTTTAAAATTGTTAAAACATTTTTGATGGCCACAATTTAAAAAGCTACTATTTGTATTAATTAAAGTGCGCTTCACATTCGCCATTCAAGTGCATAAAGACAACGGTAGGCAGGCTTCAGCACATCACACACCACTTTGCAATGAGCTGGAGGCATTATGCATTTTGAAAACTTATACTTAATTGTTTGAAACCAAAACATTTTACTTCATTATGAGACGTCTTACCTTGCTTCAAAGTAAAATCTGACCATAGAAATGTTAAGGCAATTATTTTAGACTTCAATATACTAATTAAACCAGTAGCCTATTTCTCTCATGCTCTTAATGGTTTTCAAATAAACTTTCTTTCATTGTCCAGCAGCGAAATGCATAATTCTAGTCATGTTAGCAACCCATGCTAGTTGTATCTTTAGACCTCCCCTATTTATACATTTCTAACGGATATTTTCATCTCTGTCACATGAAACCGTTCGCGTTTGACTACTGTGGTTGCATTATGGAATGAATGTTTGCTTACTTAAAATGTGAAGAAATAATAGTTCATAAACATTAAGCAAAACATTCTGATCTCTTGCATCAGCCTCATTATTAAAAGTAAATAAAAAATGTTATGAAGCCTAGTAGTTGTATGAATTTGGGATCTATATTCCCACAACTGTCCCAGAGTTTGGAATAGGAATTTCTTTCTTGCACAGAACATGCTGACCAATAGATTGTCAACTTTTCTACTATGAGGGATATTCGTTTGACATAAGCTAGTGATTTTGCCGTTCGTTACTCGTCTGGCTGGCTGAGGAAAAGGAAATGTGGCAGTAATTCCAACGAGGGTGCCGATAGACATCTGGCTCCCAAGCAACTCTGCCCTATTTAAAAAAATTAATTAAAAAAAGTTATTTCCCACATTTATTAGCTCAGATAATTTTTAGTATTATTGCATACAGCCGGAAAAACCTTTTAGATATCAGAGCAGCGGTACCTAACCAGCATTTCGACCAGAAATACAACTTTCCTGAATTGGATCCTTTGTCCGTACCCTCCTAGGCAGATCCACTTATTCCAAAGCCTGCTTCAAAACACCACCAGCAGAGAAGAGGTATTCGGAGTGGACTTTTAGTCTGACTCAGTAGGTGTGCAAACCATCCACCGCTTCAAACGTCAGTACAGAGACAAAGTGGAGTCGCAATTCAACGGCTCAGTCATAAGACGTATGTGGCAGGGACTCCAGACAGTCACGGATTATAAAGGGAAAACCAGCCATGACGTCTTGCTACCGGACAAGCTAAACACCTTTGTCCGCATCAAGGACTGTGAGCCTTCGTTCTCCGTGGCCGATATGAGTATGACATTTAAGTGCGTTAACCCTCGCAAGGCTGCCGGCCCAGACGGCATCCCTAGCCGCGTCCTCAGAGCATGTGCAGACCAGCTGGCTGGTGTGTTTACGGACATGTTCAATCTCTCCCTATCCCATTCTGCTGTCCCCACATGCTTCAAGATGGCCACCATTGTTCCTGTACCCAAGAAAGTGAAGGGAACTGAACTAAATGACTATCGCCCCATAGCACTCAATTCTGTCATCATGAATTGCTTTGAGAGGCTAGTTAAGGATCATATAACCTCCACCTTACCCGGCACCCTCGACCCTCTGCAATTTGCATACCATCGCACTGCACACTGCCCTATCCCGTCTGGACAAGAAGAATACCTATGTAAGAATGCTGTTCATCAGATGTTGGCGCAGCCTTCAACTCCATAGTACCCTCCAAACTCATCACTAAGCTCGAAGCCCTGGCTCTGAACCCCGTCCTGTGCAACTGGGTCCTGAACTTCCTAACGACCATCCCCAGGTGGTGAAGGTCGGCAACAACACCTCCACTATGCTGATCCTCAACACAGGGGCCTCACAAGGATGCGAGCTCAACCCCCTCCTGTACTCCCTGTTCAACTATGACTGCGTGGCCGCACACGTCTCCAACTCAATTCATATATTTTTGCAGATGATGCAACAGCGATAGGCCTGAGTACCAACAACGACGAGACAACCTACAGGGAAGAGGTGAGGGCCCTGGCGGAGTGGTGCCAGGAAAACATCTCCCTCAATGTCATCAAAACAAAGCAGCTGATCGTGGTTTTTAGGAGACAGCAGAGGGAGCACCCCATCCACACCGATGGGGCCGAAGTGGAGGAGCTATTAAAAAGCTTGAAGTTCCTCAGCATACACATCACTGACCAATCTGAAAGAGTCTACCCACACAGACAGTGTGGTGAAGAAGGCGCAACAGGAGGCTGAAGAAATTTGGCTTGGCCCCTAAGACCGTCACAAACGTTTACAGCCTGTTCGTGGCTGTATCACCACCTGGTACAGCAACTGCACTGTCCACAACCAGAGGACTCCAGAGAGTGGTGTGGTCTCCCCAACGCATCACCGGAGGCAAACTACCTGCCCTCCAGGATACCTACAGCACCCGATGTCACAGGAAGGACAAAAAGATGATCAACAACATCAACCACTCAAGCCGCGGCCTGTTCACCCCGCTACCACCCAGGAGGTGAGGTCAGTACAGGTGCATCAAAGCTGGGACCGAGAGACTGAAAAACAGTACCCTGCCTTGAACTTCAGTCTTTCACTAGCCGACTACCCTGCACCTTAGAAGCATGTCCTTAGAAGCTGGCCCTATGTTCATAGACATGGAACACTGGTCACCTTAATAATGTTTACATACTGTTTTACTCACTTAATTTGCGTATATACTGTATTCTAGAGAAGCCAGCAGCTCCATAAGAGAAAGACCACCATGGTTGGCACAGTTAGAAAGAACAGGCCTGTGCTCCCCCCTGCACTCCTCACAACAAGGGGGAAAGAGGCCTTCTCATCAAAGTTTTGACTTCACCACCACTCTAGTTTCTTACCTCCCAAAGAGGAATAAGAATGTGGTCCTCCCTAAGCACACTGCACAAAATGGCTGAGATTTAGTGATTGTGAGGGCAGGAAGCCAGCCATCATCCTGGACTACAACCACAACAAAGGAGGCGTGGACAACCTGGGCAAGGTGATTGGAACTTACAGCTGCAGGATGATGACTGCCTGCTGACCCCTGTTCATCTTTTATAACATCTTTTTATTTCATTGATGTGTCCTCATACAATGCCTTCGTGATATGGAACAAGATCAACCCTACTTGGATGCCTGATAAGCGGAACAAGAGGAGGGTGTTCCTGGAGCAGCTGGGAAAGCCACTTGTAACACCACACAATCAAAGAAGGGAGCGCCTCCCCCGCACTGCAGCCTCTGCAACGCTTGTGGAAGCTATCTTGTCCTTATCCACCTGAGGCGAGGATATGACAATTCTGCCCCCAAAGGACTGTAAAACAAATACTATATGCTGCACATGTGATAAATACATCTGCAAAGTCCATGCACACACACTTGCATACTGTCCTACATGTGCTAATTAGAGTTGATTGATTGATTTTCTTCACATTTTTGTTTTTGTTTTGTATATATTATATTATTGTTGTTCTTTATACACCTTGTGGGTGGGGGCAATGGTTCAAAAAATGGGAGAAGACTAGTATTTTGTAGTTGAAATTCTCATTGTATAGTATATAAGAATATTTCACTATGTTGCCAAAAAAGTTTAAGACTGTCATTGTTTCCCTTCAATAAAATGCATTCAAAACTACTTTCTGCACATTTCTGCTACTTTCTTAGTCTATAGAAGTGCAATCTCTTGGGAAACAATTCATGTTTACACCTATGCAGTACCCTTTTAGCAATAATAATATACATCTACTTTAGTAAAGAGAACAATTATGACAGATGTGTTGTAATAAAAATGAGTGATGTCCACTGATTTAAATGCGTTCTTTCTGCATTGTGAAGAAGGAAAACACACATATTCACGAAGTTTGTGATGAATTACTGGTTGTTTCTTCATGCAAAATAAATTTGGGGTTTAAAATTCAATGAAGCTGCTTTATTTTGATGGTTTAGTGAAGGTGGATCATTTGTGACCCATAGGACAAAGGGAGTATACAGAATGTTGAGACGACACAAGGATTAACTAGGCAAGTCAGTTAATAACAAATTATTATTTACAATGACGGCCTACCCCGGCCAAACCTTGGACAACGCTGGGCAAATTGTGCACCGCCCCATGGGACTCCCAATCACGGCTGGATGTGATGCAGCCTGGATTCAAACCAGGGACCACAGTGTACATAAACTATTCTATCCTGCGTATTCTTCAGATATACTACATATTCTATCCATATATGGTCCATCGGACTGACAGCGTGATTCCTTCAGCGACAGGGCCGTCCTCTGACACTGCCGAGTATCGATGTCCTGGATGGCAGGGAACCAGTGATGTGCTGGGCCGTATGCACTACCCTCTGTAGCACCTTGCGGTCGGATGCCAAGCAGTTGCCATACCAAGTGTTGATGCAGCCAGTCAAGATGCTCTCAATGGTGCCGCTTTAGAACTTTTTGAGTATCTGAGGGCCCATGCCACATTTTCAGCCTCCTGAGGGGAATGGTTGTGACCTCTTCATGACTGTTGGTGTCTGTGAACCGTGATGGATCCTTAGTGATGTGGACACCGAGGAACTTGAAGCTCTCGACCCACTCCACAACAGCCCAGTTGATGTGAATGGGGGCGTGCTAGGCCCTCCATTTCCTGTAGTCCACGATCAGCCCCTTTTTGTCTTGCTGACGTTGAGGGAGAGGTTGTTGTCCCATCACCACACTGCCAGGTCTCTGACCTCCCTTTAGGCTGTCTCGTCATCGGTGATCAGGCGTTGGAGTTATGCGTGGTCATGGGTGAACAAGGAATACAGGAGGTGACTAAGCACACACCCCTGAGGGGCCCCCGTGTTGAGGGCCAGCATGGTGGATGTGTTGTTACCCCACACACACTTTTGCCATCTGAATCCAATCAGGCAGAAGGGTTTTCAGCAATTCCTCCCCCCCCCCCCCCCCATTAAAAGCCTGATTCCTCCTCCAGACGAGAACACACCGTTTTCCTGTTCTTCTTTTCAAATGGGGGTTTTGTTGCCGCCTTATCCCGGCTCTGTGCCGCAGACACCATACTGTGATGACAGGTCGCAGGGCCACTTTTGCCGTGGGCTCTGGAGACGACAGCCATGGAGTGGTACTTTAGAGAGACATGGGCACCGCACTTATGAGGTGTAAGTCCAATCTGTCACCAGATTGATGAAAGGGGCCACATACCAGACGTTTTGAGCTGGCTTTACATAATATGCAGTTGTATATGAAAGTCTTCCAAAGGATATTCCATTTAAAAATCAATATAACGATTCCTAAAGCTATGAGGATGAGACAAAAACACACATTGTGCTTCTCTTTCCAGAATGGAGGTTAGAATTGTCAGAGCGATATTTAAGTGATTGGTCATGATATTGTTTGCTTATAGTACTGTAAAAGGGAAGGAGGTGGCTTACTAAATTGTGTGGTGTAGGTTTTCAAGGCAGTAATTTAGATCGGTGAACATAAGACATGTTATAGGTTCATGTTATTGTAACGTATTCAAAGGTTCTTAAACATTTGTCGAGAGAAATATCTGTGCTTTGGTAGGAAAACTGTCAGTCTTTTCTGTGATATGCTCATATGTCTCTCTGTATGACAGTGTTGTGTGTGTCACTCACTGCCATTGCCATTCTCCTCAGACAAGTTGGTCCCCAGTCTCCAATGAATGGAGCTTCATGACAGGGCCTCTGCTCTGCTGGAATAATTGAGACAGGCTTGTCAGAACAGACACTGTCTGCTGTCCATGATCACAGACACACACAGAAGACCCATCCCGCCCCCCACAAGACCTAGCGTCCAGGGTCTGTTGTGTGACAGGAATGAGATGACTGACTGTAGAGGAGACCATTGGGGAGGGAGTTGGGGGTGTTTCACTTCGTACAGTTCATGCTGAAGAGTGAACCACTCTATAACCCTATAGATATTTGCCCCTATAGCTTATTTGCTTGATTTATGTGGATCTTGCTTATAAGTGTGCTTGGGAGAGACTATAGAGTACTGTTCAAATTGGACGATAGCTTGGCACAATGTGTGTGTGTGGTGAGGGTTCCTAGAAGAGCCCTCCTCTGCCTGAGAGCCGTTGGACTGGCGTTACTGGCTTTTGTCAGGTTTTCAAGTTGAGACCAGCACCACAGCCAAGAAACATGCCCTGTATTACACAGGCATAGAGGGGCCTGGCCTCTTCCCTGTGAATGGAATGACTCAATTGAGAGTAAAATGTAATGAGTGAGGAATTGGCCAGCATGCCTCCCCCCTGTTGACTAACGGCCAAAGCCAAGGGGAACTTCTGCCATATTGCTTACAGCAGGGCCATGTTCATAAGGGCACAGTGTAGTGAAATGTTCAGGTAGTGCATCATCCATTTAAATTCTCTTCCCCCCCTATATTCGGTAGGGCACAAAACATTTGAAACAAAAACAAGTGTTTCTTTAGCCCAGGTTGTCTCTCCCTTTTTTTCCCTGTCCGTTTTCTTCTGTTTGGTGTAAATACGACACGACACTGGTGAACGTTGGGTGAAACAAGACTGGTTAGACTAGTGTTGGCACTTTCTATAGGCCTCTGTTGCTCATTCACACAGCCATCCTAGTGGAGACGGTGCTTAAATGAATGCAGAAAATTGCAAATCAAAACTTTTCTACCACAGCGACTGTCATTTTTTAAAGCCTATTTGATTCGGAGTTCGGACATTTTAAAGTTTGTATTTGAACTATTTCTAAAATGCATACATCCATTTTTTTTCTGATCTCAATTCACTCAGGTGTAAGAGGGAGGCTTGCGCTACTGGTGCTGGCACATGCGCAGATCAAATACACAGCTGGAATGCTGATTAAGCTGGTAACGTCCTAATAATTCGAAAGATTGCTCAGAGAACCGGGTTTTAATGGGCGTATGCTTACTTCGATTTAAGATAAACAAGAGTAAAGTGTTTACATGACTAATGCCATACTCGGCCTACTGCCACAATCAGTTTAATATTGAATTATTAGTGTGCATGTAAACGTACTCCCTGTGACACCCAAGTAGTTCAGCTCTGCCCCAGAGTTACACGGGGACAAACTGTTCTGTTTCATAACCTTTTTAGTGACCCGGGTCCCAGTTAAAACATTAGGAAAGACTAGCACAATGGACATTTCACAGACCAGTTCAATTGGCCTTTAATATTATTTAAACTGTGCTTGATAATGCTCTTGTTGTACGAGGATGTATTTTTATGACCCTACCTGCCCACGCCTGAGGCCTGTAGTGGTTTTAGAGTCCATGTTTTGTCTAAACACATTTATTGCTGAGTCATTTATGTTGATGTCAGATTGTAAAACGGTTAGTTCTGGCTACGCAATCTGATTGGCCGATGCCCCTTTCATGTTCCCTGTAGTCTACAGGGCCGCTATCCTCACAAGACAAGATGGCCGAAACGTGAAAGGAGCACATGCCAGCTTCTGTTTACAATGTCCTCAAAGGCTTTTAATTTTAATCCCCTCTTCTCCCAAAGTACTGGCGCGCACAGTTTATGGCTAAGAATATTTTTTTTATTCGCTTTCTGAATGTTTAAGGTGTACTTTAAAAACGACCCTTACCCGCTTTTATTTACTGTTATTTACTGTCTTCATTGAACTGTTTTGTAGGCCACAGAGTTCGCGTAGGCATACATTCTCCACGTGATGCCCTTTAAAGAACCACACCGGATCGATTTCCTGCGGGGACTCACCCCTTCCCAGATAGAATAACAACACGACTGGCATGGGGGCTGCCTGCATTGTTCGGGGCTGGGTTGCCATGGCAGCGTTAGTGTTTGTGTACATTGCACAGTCTGTCCACAAAGAGAATACGTTGTGCTTGTCTTCTATTTTACTAGTGTGTGTTCGTGTTCAGGGTAGCCTAAATATAGGAAACACACACATCCTCTACCCAGTGTGTGTGCGCATGTGGCCTACAAATGTAGGATCTTAATTTGATCACCCTGTTGCAGGAGAACTTTCTCCGGGATGCTGGCCTTCTAGGCGGAGTTGTAAAGACTGGCCAATAAAAAAAGGAAAGATTAAGATGGGCAAAAGAACACAGACACTGAACAGAGGAACTCTGCCTAGAAGGCCAGCATCCCGGAGTCGCCTCTTCACTGTTGACGTTGAGACTGGTGTTTTGCGGGTACTATTTAATGAAGCTGCCTGTTGAGGACTTGTGAGGTGTCTGTTTCTCAAACTAGACACTCTAATGTACTTGTCCTTTTGCTCAGTTGTGCACCGGGGCCTTCCACTCCTCTTTCTATTCTGGTTACAGCCAGTTTGTGCTGTTCTGTGAAGGGAGTAGTACACAGCGTTGTACAAGATCTTCAGTTTCTTGGCAATTTCTCAAATGGAATAACCTTAATTTCTCATAAGAATAGACTGACGAGAAGAAAAGAAGAAAAGTATTTATTTCTGGCCATTTTGAGCCTGTAATCGAACCCACACATGCTGACGCTCCAGATACTCAACTCGTCTAAAGAAGGCCAGTTTTATTGCTTCTTTAATCAGAACAATAGTTTTCAGCTGTGCTAACATAATTGCAAAAGGGTTTTCTAATGATCAATTAGCCTTTTATAATGATAAACTTGGATTAGCTAACACAACGTGCCATTGGAACATAGGAGTGATTGTTGCTGATAGGTGTTGAGGCCCATTATGTAGATCTTCCATTAAAAATCAGCTGTTTCCAGCTACAATAGTCATTTACACTGTATTTCTGATAAAATGTTAATGGGTAAAAAAAGGCCTTTCTTTCAAGAACAAGGCAATTTCTAAGTGACCTCAAACTTTTGAACGGTACTATATATAATATATATTCTCTCTCATATATTTAATTTGACCATTTTCACCGTCTGGAGGAATGTGATCTGGGCCTCTGTGCCATTAGGACAGCCATTAGTGAGGCTTGGCCTGGTGAATTAGGTGATTGGCAGGCAGCTGATATCACCTTACTTTCACTGAGTTGTTCTCTCTCAAGCTTGACACCTTGACTTTTTCCTCACGTCTCCCTACATCACACTGACCGTGTTGTGTGGGGTGCGTACATGCGCATTTGTTTTGTTGGGGGTCCATTTCGAAGTATAGGTGCAGGTGTTCAACAGGTAATCCACTATGCTGCAGAATTTCAAGCGACTGGGTTGGTTGAGAGTGCTGTTGTCAGGGAAACGTCAATGGAGCCAAACACTTTGCCAGTACCGTGTGCTGAATACGAAGCCGCGATGATGCTGCTTCTGTTTCAATGAACTCAAGTCCCATCTTTAGCTAAGGGGGAACAGAGGAATCATCATCCAAACCAGGCAGTATTATGAAGGGGGACATTTCCTCTCATTTGAATTCCATTCAAGGTTGTGTTTGATATGAGATTCTGTGTGCATGAGTTTACATACTCATAATGTAGTTTTATATAGGCCTATTTGTTGTGGTTGTAGGAGAGTTAGTTGGGTGTAAAAAGGATGATGAAGTGTGATTATTTTTTCCTAATGGTGGGCTGATGGGACTAATGGGCTACTATTCTGAATATTGGGATATGTTTTGTCTGAGCCTTACCAAGTACTAACGGTACATAACACGATGGGGGCGACAAAACGACGGAAGCCTCTACTTTTCAATGGAGGGAAGGGAAGTGGGCGGGGTGACCGTTGGGCTTTTCGAGCCTGTGGAAACGTGAACGGGGGAGACCTAAATTGTGGAAAGCTGAACTTTATGCAAATACTCTGAAATGTCACGGTGCTATTGACAAATCGAAGCACGCTATAGCTTCCAGACCCTACTGGATTGGCTGTTGATATTTAGCAGTACCTTGCTAGCACCCAAATGAGGGCGAGGCTAGGGTGGTGAGGCAAAATGCAAGTGCTAGTTAACAGGGCCGGTAACAGCATTGGCAGGATTGTGGGTTGGCAGGACTTGTACAGTGTTTGTTTGTAGATCTCTGTTTCTGTTTGCGTTTTGTCTTGTGGATCCTTTCATTACCAACCGCGTGTGTGTTTATTTATGTGAAAGATCAGGCATCTGTGCCCAGTGCCAGGAAGCTGACATGGCCATAGCATGACCGTGAGTCATACCCACCACCACTCTGTGATAACAGTTTGCTCCTGACTCCTACTGGCACCATTTCAGCTTGAGAATAATGGTCTCTGTTTGTTACAGAGTGTTCTACCATTAAGTATCCAAAGAAGAAGAAAAAATGCTTTTTGTACGCAGGCTAGTGTGGGACTTGGTCTTCAATAATCCAGTGAGATTGTAAATGTATGGCTTGAGTAGATCATTGTATTCAACAGCTAGGCAATATGATTTGTTACAGTGGATTTTACTGGCCTACTTATGACATTGTGTCCATAGTCCATCAATATGTATGTTTTAATTCTCACATGGCACTTAGCAAGCTGCATTAAAAGACAATGCAGCTCAGCCTCGTTTAGCTATTGGTAATTCAATGCATGATTTAGATATGGTACCAAGATGCATAAATAACTCACTCCCAGTTGTGTGAAAAATATGTTATTGATGACATCAGCCACTTAAGTTGGGTGTTTTGTTTGGACTGCTGCAAATACCCATTAATTGAACAGTATGAACCTAAGCCTTCATCCTTAATCGTGTGAGCGTGCATGCCAGATGACACAATTCAAATGTCACACTGGCTCTTCGATTACCTGTGCAAGCATGTTGACTCTGAAGTCTTAACTCTTCATGACATCTGAAATATATGAGGTGGGAGTAGCTTTTTCAAAACCTTGAGCTGTAAGGTATCTATACACTGAGTGTACAAAACATTAAGAAAACCTTCCTTATATGAGTTGCCCTCAGAACAGCCTCAATTCGTCGGTGCATGGACTCTACAAGGTGTCGAAAGCGTTCCGGAGGTAGGCTGGCCCATGTTATTCAAAGGCACAAACATTTTCTCTTTCCCATTCGCACTCTGAATGGCACATACACAATCAGCCTCAATTGTCTCAAGGCCTAGAAATCCTTCTTTAACCTGTCTTCTCTTCATCTACACTGATTTGAAGTAGATTTACCAAGTGCCATCAATAAGGGATCATAGCTTTCACCTGGTCAGTCTATGTCATGGAAAGAGCAGGTGTTCATAATGTTTTGTACACTCAGTGTACACCACTTACAGACCAGGGTTGTTTACTTCAGAGTTCTGATGCGAAACGTCTGATTCGGCTTTGAGAGAGCCAGACCCCTCTATGCATTAAAGACTAACAAAACAAGTTGTTTTCCAGTCACAAGTCCACTAACCACCGCCAGACAAACACATTCTCTGTGCCATAAGAGCATTGATCTAGAACACATTTAATGGTGTGCTTTATTACACGGCAAAAAGTCTATTAAGAATGAAAGCTAGCTCTGACGGTTAACTGTGAGGTGTAACCATGGATACGATTTAAATATCTGCAGAAAGTAGTACCAACAGTGGCTTGTCTCCTGTCTGCTATAGTGCACTGCATAGCATACTAAGGACTCTGTTCAATCAAACTAACTCACTATCTGGATGGTGAAGGGGTCCGGACAAACGCCATTATTTTTGTGGTATGAGAATGCACGGCCAGATTCACTTGGATGAGAACTCTGTTTACTGCTCAAAGCAAAATAAACTTGACTGCATTTTGATTTGCACACACACATTTTCAGAGGAAGAATTGCTGCCTGTGGTTTTCCCCCCCTCTGAGTAAAGTAAATAGCTCAGGGAAAGAGCATATTATGTGGGATGTATCTCAGCTCCTTTGATCCTGAAGCCCGGTCCCACTCACTCTCTCCAGAATCGTTCCATGTCATTTCAGCAAGCCATGACGCACCCATCTTCGATTGCTCTAAAATATTTTCTGCAGTTAGAAACCGATAAGATAAGCATTCCTGTAACATTATTTCATGAAATATAATTTGAACTCTGAAAAAATGTAGCTAATTGATTTCAGATAATATTCATTAAATATAGCACCTATCGTCTGATTTGGACAATATCTTCCTACCAGTGAGTAGTAATGCATGAGGAATTCCCCAAAAATTCAGAATGCCACCCATGGACCCCCCCACACCCCATGCCAGTCCCACCCCAACAACCAGTATCTGTTCTCCATGTCTGACAAAGTAGTATGAAGCTGCGGTTTGGAGTATTGCTTCTTAATACTATAATGTATTCCTAGTGATTTTGGTAATGGTTATGTTCCCCTGTTCAGAGAATTTAGACATTTGAAGTCTCTTGCCCTAATTCCCAAAATAGAGTGGTAAAGTACCAGGTTTTGCCCAGTAGATAGTGCTATTCCTGCTACCCACCCTTGTATCCAGTTTGCTGGTTTCGTGTTTTTTAAATTGATCACAATTTTCGTTGAAATTGGGTAGAAAACCATTAGCTCTAGCTCATGGTGATGACAAATTGTGTGGCCATCCTCAAGCCAGTCCTCCATGAAAGCAATTTAGTTTGTCCTTCTCTAGCAACCTAATGGATCAACCCAACTCTCCTTTAAAAGTCTAACAAATGGCAGCTCTCTGAGAGGGCTTATTCCTATGGTGCAATTCTCATGAATACTTTTCCTACAAGCCCACAACTTGGAGAAATGGGCTGGAGACGAAACTGCGGTGAAAACCCTAATAAAATGAGACAATTATAAACAATTGTGTGGTAGTCTTATGTTTTCCAATACAATTATTAGAAAAATCTCTATGATAAGTGACATTTACCATTAAACCCAATACCAGTGCCATTGTGTTGTTGGGACTTTCACCATTGTAGACCATTAGAGACCATAATGGTTTGCTTTTGTTCACCAGGAGTGGTCTAACTAATACACCACACACTCAAAGGGGCCGTTTCCTGGACAAAGATTAATCCTTGACTAAAAAGCATTTTCAACTGAGTTTTTCCATTGAGTTTGGCTGTTCTGTCTAGGCTTAATCTGTTTCCCGGGAAACAGCCCCTCAATCCATTCTCAACCAATAGAAACTCATGATGCTGAAAAGCCCTTGGCTAAATAAATAAATAATCTCACTCCAATACATTTTAACAGAAAGTTAGCAAAAATAGATAAGGTCTTGATACCATGGAAAGGAAAATACCTGTCTATTTGTGGAAAATTCACCCTGATTAACTCTTTAGTCATCACAGTTTACCAAGCGACCGTTTTTTTTTAATTAAATGAGCAAAACGTATTCATTTGGAATGGCAAACCAGACAAAATGAAAAGGTCCTATTTATATAATGAATATGAATTAGGAGGACGGAAATTAAATATTAAAGCATCAGACCTCTCACTAAAGGCATCAGTCATACAATAGTTATAGTTAAATTCGAAATGGTTCTCTAATAAATTAGTAAAAATGTCTCACCCCATGAACAAAAATGGCCTTTTTCCTTTTATTCAGATTACAACCGCTCACTTTCGGTTATTTGAAAATAAAATCAGCTCCAAAATATTGTTATTTCTTTAACAAGCCATAGAAAGTTGGTTGCAATTTCAGTTTAATCCACCTGAAAAGACAGAGCACATAATACAACAACTATTGTGGTTAAACTCAAATATACTAATTGATAAAAAACCTTGATTTCCTGATAAAATGTTTTAAAAAATAATAATTTTAAAAACGTAAATAGACATTCTTTGTAAATTATATCATAAGCAGGACTGGTGGAGTTATGTCACACATGCAGCTAACAAAGACTGTCTGCTCTACAGCATTACCACAAAAATGGAAGAGGCAAATGGACGGGGGAAAAAGTAAGGAACTTGTCTGTCGGCCCTGCATTAAAGACCAAAATAGGTTCAAGAAAATTGTGATAAATAAAAATATATACCAGTTTCATTTAAGGACCAAAAAATTGACAGCTGCGCCATATAAATTGTAAAATAGTTGGGAAGAGATCTTCAATGTACCGATTCCATGGCACAACGGCGCCGGATTCAAAACTTCAATTTTTTTCTATTTAAACGATTCTACAAAATTCTTGCAACCAATTTGAATGTTATATACAGTTGAAGTCGGAAGTTTACATACACCTTAGCCAAATACATCTAAACTCAGTTTTTCACAATTCCTGACATGTAATCCTGGTAAAAATTCCCTGTCTTAGGTCAGTTAGGATCACCGCCTTATTTTAAGAAAGTGAAATGTCAGAATAATAGTAGAGAATTATTTAGTTCAGGTTTTATTTCTTTCATCACATTCCCAGTGGGTCAGAAGTTTACATACACTCAATTAGTATTTGGTAGCATTGCCTTTAAATTGTTTAACTTGGGTCAAACTTTTCAAGTAGCCTCCCACAATAAGTTGGTTGAATTTTGGCCCATTCCTCATGACTGAGCTGGTGTAACTGAGTCAGGTTTGTTGTCCTCCTTGCTCGCACCCACTTTTTCAGTTCTGCCGACAAATTTTCTATAGGATTGAGGTCAGGGCTTTGTGATGGCCACTCCAATACATTGACTTTGTTGTCCTTAAGCCATTTTGCCACAACTTTGGAAGTATGCTTGGGGTCATTGTTCATTTCGAAGACCCATTTGCGACCAAGCTTTAACTTCCTGACTGATGTCTTGAGATGTCCACATATTTTTCCATCCTCACGATGCCATCTGTTTTTTGAAGTGCACCAGTCCCTCCTGCAGCAAAGCAACCCCACAACATGATGTTGCCACCCCCGTGTTTCACGGTTGGGATGGTGTTCTTTGGCTTGCAAACCTCAACCTTTTCCTCCAAATAATGGTAATTATGACCAAACAGTTCTATTTTTGTTTCATCAGACCAGATTACATTTCTCCAAAAAGTACAATCTTTGTCCCCATGTGCAGTTGCGAACCGTAGTCTGGCTTTTTTTTACGGCGGTTTTGGAGCAGTGGCTTCTTCCTTGTTGAGCGGCCTTTCAGGTTATGTCGATTCATAGGACTCGTTTTACTGTGGATATAGATACGTGTCTCCTTCCTTAGCGGTAAGACGGCTGCGTGGTCCCATAGTGTTTATTCTTGCGTACAATATTTTGTACAGATGAACGTGATACCTTCAGGAGTTTGGGAATTGCTCCCAAGGATGGAACAGACTTGTGGAGGTCTACAATTTTTTCTGAGGTCTTGGCTGATTTCTTTTGATTTTCCTGTGATGTCAAGCAAAGAGGCATTGAGTTTGAAGGTAGGCCTTGAAATGCATCCACAGGTACACCTCCAATTGACTGAAATGATATCAATTAGCCTATCAGAAGCTTTTTACGCCATTCCATAATTTTCTGGAATTTTCCAAGCTGTTTAACATCTTATGGATCCCTTCACGCGCCAATCCCTTTAGTGGGATTGATTTGACAACATCCAGTGAAATGGCAGCACGCCAAATTCAAACTACAGGAATATCAATATTCAACATTCACGAAAATATGTGTATTACATCAAAATAAAGCTTAACTTCTTGTTAATCCAGCCGCTGTGTCAGATTTCAAAAAGGCTTTACGGCGAAAGCAGAACATGCGATTATCTGAGGACAGCGCCCTGCATACAAACACATGAAAATCATATTTCAACCAGACAGCGTGACAAAAGTCAGAAATAGCGATATAATTAATGCCTTACCTTACCGACTTGCCAAAACAATAGTTTGTTAACAATACATTTGTGGAGTGGTTGAAAAACGAGTTCTAATGACTCCAACCTAAGTGTATGTGAACTTCTGACTTCAACTGTATATGGGGAATACAATTTTCCCAGCTCTGTAGAGTCATTAGATCATTTATTTTGGTACTGTCCAGATGTAGCTCATTTTTTGTCACAGGTCCAAGAATAGCTGAAGAATTGCAACATTTATTTAAAGCTAATGCTGCAGATACATTCGCACTACTGGGTGATCTGAAAAATCATAGTCAATTGATAAATAATATAAATATTTAATTTACAATCTGTAGCAACTCTGAGAATAGAAAGGTTCAGTACTTTTGTGAAGCATCACAGGACACAGTTGAAAATATATTGCAAATAGAAAGCCTAAGTATTGTTATTTTGTTTACTCCAATTGGGGGAGGGGTGGTATTGTTTGCTGGGAATAATAAAGGAAATTATATTCTAAAAAGATGTGTGTGAGACACACACAGAGTTGTACGAGATCTTCAGTTTCTTGGCAATTAATTGCATGGAATAGCCTTAATTTCTCATAACAAGAATAGACTGACAAGTTTCAGAAGAAAGGTCTTTATTTCTGGCCATTTTGAGCCTGTAATCGAATCCATAAATGCTGATGCCCCTTATACTCAACTAGTCTAAAGAACTCCAGTTTTATTGCTTCTTTAAGAAGAACAACACTTTTCAGCTGTGCTAACATAATTGCATTTGGGTTTTCTAATGATCAAATAGCCTTTTAAAATGATAAACTTGGATTAGCTAACACAGCATGCCATTGAAACACAGGAGTGATGGTTGCTGTTAATGGGCCTCTGAACGCCTATGTAGATATTCCATTAAAATCCAGCCGTTTCTAGCTACAATAGTCATTTACAACATTAACAATGTCTACACTGTATTTCTGATTAATTTGATGTCCTTTTAATGGGCAAAGAAATGAGCTTTTCTTTCAAAAACAAGGATTTTTCTAAGTGACCCCAAACTATTGAACAGTAGTGTATATTTATCCCAAAAATATATGGGGAATTGGAAATGATGCAGGCAATTACATTGATGGAAGCGACAATAAATAAATAGCCCCCCCCCCCCCATATTTTTTTAAATATATATATTTGTTTAAAGAAATAACTCTTAGATTAGTCCATGCTGATTGGGAGGTTCCCCAGAATCTCAACCAATCCTAATCCAACCAACCCTAATCATGACCATAATGGTGAATTTGTTCTGGATATGTAGTTATTGGCATCCTCTGACTGGATAAAAAATATAGTAGAAACAGTGCCATTTAGTGGGCAAAACATGGTTGTATACCAAAACATACTGTATGGTGATTGTTGGGGTGGTGTTGGCGTGGGGGGTCCGTGTGTGGCATTTGACCATTGTTTTGTGTTCCTCGTGTCTTAATCATTGTAAGGAACAAATTGGGTCCACATCGGACGTCTTTCATCTGTGAAGAGCACAGGGCACCAGTGGCGTATTTGCCAATCTTGGTGTTCTCTGGCAAATGAAAAATGTCCTGCACAGTGTTGGGCTGTAAGCACAACCCCCACCTGTGGACATCGGGCCCTCATACCACCCTCATGGAGTCTGTTTCTGACCTTTTGAGCAGACACATGCACATTTGTGGCCTGCTGGAGGTCATTTTGCAGGGCTCTGGCAGTGCTCCTCCTGCTCCTCCTTGCACAAAGGTGGAGGTAGCGGTCCTGCTGCTGGGTTGTTGCCCTCCTACGGCCTCCACATCTCCTGATGTACTGGCCTGTCTTCTGGTAGCGCCTCCATGCTCTGGACACTACGATGACAGACACAGCAAACCTTCTTGCCACAGCTCGCATTGATGTGCCCTCCTGGATGAGCTGCACTACCTGAGCCACTTGTGTGGGTTGTAGACTCCTTCTCATGCTACCACTAGAGTGAAAGCACCGCCAGCATTCAAAAGTGACCAAAACATCAGCCAGGAAGCATAGGAACTGAGAAGTGGTCTGTAGTCCCCACCTGCAGAAGCACTCCTTTATTGGGGGTGTCTTGCCTATAATTTCCACCTGTTGTCTATTCCATTTGCACAACAGCATGTGACATTTTATTGTCAATCAGTGTTGCTTCCTAAGTGGATAGTCTGATTTCACAGAAGTGTGATTGACTTGGAGTTACATTGTGTTGTTTAAGTGTTCCCTTTATTTTTTTGAGCAGTATATTTAAAATGGTGCAGGAATGGTAATCTTACCTGTTCCTTAATGCAAAAACTATTTTGGAAATCCTCGTTGTGCTTTTTGAGGTGGAATGACCCTCCATGAAGCTAGCCGAAGAGCCAATGTGTTCACCCCCCCTCCCCTTTGACCACTCCAGGGAACTTTAGCATTTCCATTTACCTCTTTTACCCTGGAGCAACCAAACCACATCAGAGGGGGCGCCACCCCTCCCTCATTAAAGGCGTTTTTTATTGCCTGCCTTGTTTGTGGAAACCCTGAGTCATTCTTCCTTGATCGTTCACCGAACATGAAACTGTGTTGTCTCACTCTGGACCATTATGCAATCCTTTTGAGGGGTGGAATCCAACAGGGGTGCACCACACAGGCTCTTGAGTAGTACTGGGAAATAACAGAGTAAAATAACTTAACTTGTGCTCATCTAAGGACTATCATGGGTGAATACAACTTTTATTTTTTTTAAACTGATTGGCGTTTTTACCAGAACTTGAAAAAGTGACAAATATTCTAGTTTAATGTTAACTTTGACTTGTTACATTTTTATGATTTATGGACAAACTACAGCAACACATTTGGTTTTCTTAAGTACAATTGTAGAGAATGACTCGAGTTTAGTCCAGACACATTTTGGTAAAAATAATTAACAGTGAAAAAGTACAACATTCTGGCAAATATATTTATTTTTAAACTAGACACTTTGCCAAAAACTAGACATCTTAGTCTTCAGTGATTAGTTTATTTTTGCAAATGCATCATAGTTTTGTAACCACATTTAGCTACAGACATGTTTAAAGCTGGTTTAATGAGAATCACCTAACCCCAATTCTAACCCTAAACCTCAACTTCACCCCTATGCCTAAAATAGCCTTTTTCTTGTGGGGACTGGCAAAATGTCCGCACTTGTCAGAATTTTCCTTGTCCCCACAACCCAATAAACACCGACTTCATGGCATGCCAACTACCACGGCTGTTTGATTTGATACATACCCTTTCACTTACTGTGGACCTTATGTGATTCATTATTGCTCCTGTCCAAATATGTATAGTTGTGAATGCACAAGTGCAAAACTCAGTATATCTTGTCCCTGTCCTTTCCTTGTACAGACAGGACACAATACCCATGTAGCCTAGTGCATGACATTTACTTGGAACAAACAGGGCACAGTTTGGGTCACCTTTCTGACATGGTGAGAGAGTGGTATGTCTTTTTTTATGGAACCAACTGCAGGGGTACAAATGTACTGTCGTCTGTAACCTAGGTGACAGCCCTGTTGTGAGGTCCCAGTCTTTGGTCGACATAGGGCTGGCACAATTATTGTATAATCGTGTAACTGACAATTATGGACAATAACAGTGAACTTTAAAAAATGATCGCCATCTTTAATACATTTATTTTAGGTGAGAGAGGGATTCAACTCGATATTATAGTTTAACTAATAGGAGTTTGGTGGTTAGAGTTGGTAATAATTTTATGAGCAGAGCAGCGTCGTCAGGTGACAGCTTAAGTTCCAAAAGTTCCAAGCGGTTAAATATCATAAAATCAACTGTTTTTGAGATAGGGGTGTCAGCAAGGCTGTGTTGTATTTATTAGGGGCACTACATCTCATTCCAAAATCATGTGCATTAATATGGAGTTGGTAGCCCCCCCCCCCCGCTGCTAAAACAGACTCCACTCTGCTGGAAAGGCTTTCCACTAGATGTTGGAATATTGTTGCGGGGACTTGCTTCCATTCAGCCACAAAAGCATTACTGAGGTCGGACACTGATGTTGGGCGATTAGGCTGGGCTCGCAGTCGGTGTTCCAATTCATCTCAAAGGTGTTCGATGGGGTTGAGGTCAGGGCTCTGTGCAGGCCTTCTTCCACACCAACCTTGACAAATCATTTCTGTATGGACCTCGCTTTGTGCACGGGGGCATTGTCATGGTGAAACAGGAAAGGGCCTTTCCCAAACTGTTGTCACAAAGTTGGAAGCACAGAATCATTTAGAATGTCATTGTATGCTGTAGTGTTAAGATTTCGGATACACAGACAGGCGACAACAATAATAATTTGCGGTCTTCTGGCTATGTATCCGTTTTGTTGCTCTCTCCCTCTCCAATGTTTCTTTTACCAACTGCAATGAACAAAGATATTAACACAACATGTAAAGTGTTGGTCCCATGTTTCATGAGATGAAAAAAAAAATCCCCAACATTTTCTATAGCTTTCTTCTTTCTCTAAAAAAATGGCACAAATTCGTTTACATACCTATCAGTGAGCGTTTCTCCTTTGCCAAGATAATCCATCCACCTGACAGGTGTAGCATATCACGAAGCTGAAAAACGGCATGATCATTACACAGGTGCACCCTGTGCTGGGGCATTACAAGGCCACTTTAAAATGTGCGGTTTTGTCACAACACAATGCCATAAATGTCTCATGTCTTGAGGGAGCGTGCAATTGGCATGCTGGCTGTAGGAATGATTGGCTGGGCCTGGCTCCCCAGTGGATGGGCCTATGCCCTCCCAGGCCCACCCATGGCTGCACCCCTGCCTGCCCAGTCATGTGAAATCCATATAATCAATGTATTTCAATTGACAGATTTTCCAACATGAACTGTTACTTAGTAAAACCTTTGAAATTGTTGCATGTTGCTTTTATTTTTTTGTTCAGTTTTCAATGCAAACTAGAGTCCGACATTCAAATTGGATCCAGATTATGAAGGCAATTTTTTTGTAGGGCCTACATTCAGGTTTGACACTCGATACTCTAAATGTGATGGGTTTGGTGTGTTTCTGCGTCGAATATGGTGATATTTCAGTACTTCCGTGTGTGCTTGTTCACGCCATTTGGTTTTTCCTGTATTGTACTCGATAGCAGGACGAGGTCACAGTGCCGTGCTAAAAGTCTCTGAGACCGAGACTATTAAACACTGTTATGAAGTGGGCTACATTAAGTCCAGAGCCTGCCGGGTGCTCCTCCCTCAGTTCAGAGGGGCCACGTTTCTTCTCCTGCTCCTGCCCCATGCTGCAGCTGACTCACGACTGGAAAATGTCACTTCCTGCATGCTTTTCCACCTCTCTTTGAAGAGAATGGGATGTTTGCTTTCTTAGCTTTTCTTTCTTCCTTAGACAGCCGTTTGCTTCATTTTGCCGTATCCTCCTACCAAAGCCCAGTGTTTTTCTTGGACGCCTGAATAACCTCTTTTTGCACCGTAAAGTAGTTATTCTAACTGTATAAATGAAAATAGTCCGTCTTTAGAAGTCCACCACTCTCCCACAAGCAAGGTAACCTGGGACTTATGCTGCCATGTTATTTGAGACTACCGTTGACAGTATTTATGCCTGTGGTTATTGTGCACAGTAAATGGCTTGTTCAGGGAAGATGTTGAGGGATTTGAGTAATTTACAGACTATAACAAGTTATAGTTATAATATCTACCAGCAGAAGAAACAAGCTGTGATAGTTTCCAACCCCTCTCACTGAGAGCAGAGGGTTCGTGCTCCATTAGCTGTTAGACTAATTGCATCTAATTACTACCTCTATGCCATAGTGCTTGTTATGGCTAATTGATGGATCATTCTACCACTTCTACAGCAGGAAATCGAAGCATCTGATTAATCCTCGCCGAGCTTTAGCATATGGTCGTCTTGAATCTCGGGAAGCAAGCGTTTTTCTATCCCAAGTGAATAGAATAACAGGACCCCATGCTCTCGTTTTCCAGAGAACGCTTTGTAAGACTCGTGTCATCTTGATTTATGCTTACAGTGGTGTTTTGCTGCATTCAGCTCGGCTCTGCCGCTCTCCTCTGCCTTTCCCTAGTCACCGACGCTCCGAACTCTCTCCAAGTCCCTTAGTATGGGACTGGGAAGTGATATACAGTGACAGGAGTGTTTGTGAATAAGTTGCATCGTTTCACAAGACCCCTGTCAATCCTTAGGTACTTAGGTACCTTAGTACTTTATGGCGGGATGCTGTTTAGACACGTATACAGTCATTAGGGATTCCACATACACTGTTAGAATGTAAAGGACTGTCCCATGGTGCCTGTGTGATATAAGGAGCAGGTCGTTCCCATGTGACTTGCTCTGTACCATTTATAGACTAAGACCTAGGCTACATTGCTCTTACAGAAGGCCTGGATAAGGCCCCAAATTCCATAGACATATCCCTACTTTGGTAACAAACAAAACACATGTTCCCATTCTCTGACCTCTAACCTCACTTTTGACCCTGCCCCACCCGCCTCTTCTCTCCCCAGGCACGACCAGCCATGATTGAGGACAAGGGCCACCGTGTGACCGACTACTTTGTGGTGGCCGGGCTGACGGACAAGTCCACGCCCCTGGAGCAGGACCTGTCGGAGACCAAGTCCAGCGGGCCTAAGGCGCCCATTACTGACCTGGCCGTCATCAACAAGTCGGCGGGAGAGACTGTTCCAGAGGGCTTCACCTGCATTGAGAGCACCTACAGTGGGCAGCAGGCCAACCTCAACCACGGCAGCCTTAAGAGCCACGAGCTGTTCCTCTGCTACAAGAGGGACCGCGACAAGCCCCCGCTCATCGACATCGGGTGAGTCCGTCTGCGTGCGCTCTACTGTGAAACCAAATGGGAAGAAAAGGGTGTTTTACAATGGCATCATTAGGGTGAACTCTGAAACAGGTGCACCATAGCCTCAGAATCCCTTCCCCGTCCCAATGAGACCAATTACCAGAATAGTCATCTCTAATAGAGCTGCAAAGTACATCTACCTTAATCCCTTTCTTTGAAAACATGATAGGAGAGAAAATTGTAATGAAAATTGCTTCTGGTCTGTTATTGAGCTTTTGTGGAAAAACCCTCTACAATGTAGGCCTATTGCTTGCTTATTATTTGTAGTGCTTTTGGGTTATTTGCTAGATTAATTGAATGCAACCCCCCCCATTTGTGAAATAAATCACATTTCATTTTAAAGAACTTAACTTTCTATCAGGGAAATAACTTTTTGTAATAGGTGAATGTCCCCAGGGGCATAACTTTCATTGGGGACGGGGACATGTGATGCAAAACGAAGCAACAGTGTTCTTTTAGGACCATGCGAACACCTCCGAGCGGTCGGGTTGGCTGTTTTGGAGTTTAAAAATATATATATATGCCCCCCCCACATCTAAAACCAAAGTTGTGCCCCTGATTGACCCTATGTGAATGCAGCCATACACACAGCTAGCTGTCTTACCAAAATATTGCAAACTAAAGTATTAGCCTTGTTATTCATGCATAAAAACATACTGAATAGCAGTTTGGCTTAGAATACAGACACAACTGTGAATGCGAAGGAATGAATGTGAACAGAACAAAACAGCGGTACCGTGTAGGCCTAGGAAACAACATATCACATCAATGAAGACATGAAGGAATCTATAATGCCTTCAGAAAGTATTGACACTCTTGGACTTTTTCCCCACATTTTGTTGTTACAGCCTGAATTTAAAATGGATGAAATATATGTTTTTGTCACCGGCCTACACACAATAACCCATAATGTCAAAGTGGAATTGTGTTTTTTGCCATTTTTACAAATGAATAAGTATTCTCCTTTGTTATGGCAAGACTAAATAAGTTCAGATTTGCATAGAAAGTCGCATAGTGAGTTCATATATGTAACTATGTGCAATAATAGTGCTTAACATGATTTTTGAATTACTACCTCATATTTGTACCCACACATAATTATCTGTAATGTCCCTGAGCATGGAATTTCAAACACAGATTCAACCATAAAGACCAGGAAGGTTTTCCAAAGTTATTAATTACACTTTGGATGGTGTCTATACACCCAGTCACGACAAAGACACAGGCGGCCTTCCTAACTCGGTTGTCGTAAAGCAGTGGTTCCCAAACCTTTTATAGTCCCGTACCCCTTCAAACATTCAACCTCCAGCTGCGTACCCCCTCCAGCAACTGGGTCTGCGCACTATCAAATGTTGTTTTTTGCCATCGTTGTAAACCTGCCACACACACACTATATGATATATTTATTAAACACAAAAATGAGGTTGAATTTTTGTCACAACCTGGCCCGTGGGAAGTGACAGGTCTTATAGGACCTAGTTTTCATGCTAGCGAGGGCTGAGAATCCACTCTCACAAAGGGAGAGGTGGTTGCAAAGGGCATTGGTGTCTTAACAGCACGATTTGCCAAGGCAGGATACTCTGAGCGCAACCCTATCCAGAAATCTGGCAATGCCTTCTGATTTTAAATTACATTTTTACAGAACCGCTTGTTGCAATTTCGACGAGGCTCTCTTGTTCAGATATCGGTAAGTGGACTGGAGGCAGGGCATGAATGGGATAACAAATCCAGTTGTTTGTGTCATCCGTTTCGGGAAAGTACCTGCGTAATTGCGCACCCAGATCACTCAGGTGCTTCGCTATATCATATTTGACATTGTCCGTAAGCTTGAGTAAATTTGCAAATAACTAAATCCCACAATGATTGAAAGACCTGTGTTGTCCTTGTTAATGCAGACAGAGAAGAGCTTCAACTTCTTAATCAAAGTCTCAATTTTGTCCCGCACATTGAATATAGTTGCGGAGAGTCCCAGTAATCCTAGATTCAGATCATTCAGGCGAGAAAAAACTTGGCATCAACCAAGCGGTCAGTAAAGAAAACTTGAAGCTCGTCTCTCAATTAAAAAAAAAACGTGTCAATACTTTGCCCCTTGACAACCAGCACACTTCTGTATGTTGTAAAAGCGTTACATGGTTGCTGCCCATAACATTACATAATGCAAAAATACACTAGAGTTCAGGGGCCTCACTTTAACAAAGTTAACCATTTTCACTGTAGTGTCCAAAACGTCTGGTCTGTGGTATGTAATGAGGAGCAACAAGATGCTGCACTTGACGCATAAATAAAACTGCCTATTCCAGTTACTAATAAGCACGCACCCATTAAGAAAATGACTGTAAAAACTGTTCAATCCCCTTGGATTGATGAGGAATTGAAAATTTGAGAGGGATGAGGCAAAAGGTATGGCAATTAAGTCTGGCAGCCCAACTGATTGGCAAAACATACTGCAAATGAAGAAATCATGTGACTAAACTAAATAAAAATAAACTACACTATGAAAGAAAGAAATTATGTAAAGAATGATAGTAAAAAGCTTTGTTGCACCTTCAATGAAATTTTGGGGATAAAAGCCAACTCTGCTCCTTCATTCATTGAATCAGATGGCTCATTCATCACGAAGCCCACTGATATTGCAAACTACTTTTAATCTGCTAAATGGGATATATTATTATTATTAATGCCTTTTTCATTGGCAAGATAAGCAAACTTAGGGATGACATGCCAGCAACAAACGCTGACACTACACATCCAAGTATTTCGGACCAGGTGAAAAAAACGATTGTAGTCTATCAAAAATGACATGCCATCCAGATTGTCAGACCCCGGTGGAAAATTACTGAGGATAATAGCAGACGATGTTGCCACTCCTATTTGAAACATCTTCAATTTAAGCCTACTAGAAAGTGTGTGCCGTCAGGCCTGGAGGGAAGCTAAAGTCATGCCCCTACCCAAGAATAGTAAAGCCCCCTTGACTGGCTCAAATAGCCGACCAATCAGTCTGTTACTAATCAATAGTAGACTTCTGGAAAAAATTGTTTGACCAGATTACAATGCTATTTCACAGTAAACAAATTGACAACAGAATTTCAGCATGCTTGTTGGGAAGAACACTCAACGAGCACAGCACTTACACAAATGACTGATGATTGGCTGAGAGAAATTGATGATAACATGATTGTGTGGGCTGTCTTGTTAGACTTCAGTGCAGCTTTTGTCATTATCGACCATAGTCTGCTGCTGGAAAACGAATGTGTTAAATTTAGGGTAACAAAGATCATGGGGACAAAGATCATACTTTTTGTAGAAATGTCCTTTTGGTCTGATGAAACAAAAATAGAACTGTTTGGCCATAATGCCCATCTTTATGTTTGGAGGATAAAGGAGGATGCAGAACACCATCCCAGCCGTGAAGCACAGGGGTGGCAGTATCATGTTGTGGGGGTGCTTTACTGCAGGAGGGACTGGTGCACTACACAAAATAGATGGCATCATGAGTGAGGAAAATTGTGTGGATATATTGAAGCAACATCTCAAGACATCAATCAGGAAGTTAAAGCTTGGTCGCAAATGGGTCTGCAAGTGGACAATGAACCCAAGCATACTTCCAAAGTTGTGGCAAAGTGGCTTAAGGACAACAAAGTCAAGGTATTGGAGTGGCCATCACAAAGCCCTGACCTCAAACCTATAGAAAATTTGTGGGCAGAACAGAAAAAGTGTGTGAGCAAAGAGGCCTACAAACCTAACTCAGTTACACCAGCTCTGTCAGGAGGAATGGGCCAAAATTCACCCAACTTATTGTGGGAAGCTTGTGGAAGGCTACACGAAACGTTTGACCCAAGTTAAACAATTTTAAAGGCAATGCTACCAAAGACTAATTGAGTGTATATGTGCACAACTGGTAATACCGTATATATTCTGTTATGGCATGGTATGAAGGTATAGAAATCTGGATACTGCACAACCCTAGTGGGTAGGCTCTGCAAGCAGAGCTAGCTGGAGCTTGGCGGCGGCCTTGGTGGTTTGATGCTGCTGATCATCACTCTCCTTCTCGTTTGGCTTTGTTTGGGTACTTTGACAAAGCCAATTTCTGATGCCCATCATGGCAGATTAGCTGGTTCGTGCTAGCTAAATAGGCGAAGGCAGATAACACTAACGCATTTTCAGCTAGCTAAGAATCTTACGAAACTCTATAGTGGTGGGGTGTTTGGCAGAGTTGAGTGAAGCAGCTTCAGCATTAAACCTGACCCCGCCTTTATGAATCAAAATCAAATATTATAGGCGGAGGCGTGTCACGTTATTCACTTAGCCTACAACAGATGAGAAGTGTCCCCCCTGCTTTTTATGGAAACACAAAGGAGTCATACCTAACCGCTCTGGTGGCTTTCAAGAGTCCCCCTACACATACCCTGTAACGCTCTGTCCATTATGCTGACACAGCACAGCGGAGATTGATTTTTTTTCTGTCACTCAATCAACTTTTTTGCTATACAGTGGGGCAAAAAAGTATTTAGTCAGCCACCAATTGTGCAAGTTCTCCCACTTAAAAAGATGAGGCCTGTAATTTTCATCATATGTACACTTCAACTATGACAGACAAAATTAGAAAAAAAAATCCAGAAAATCACATTGTAGGATTTTTAATGAATTTATTTGCAAATTATGTGTATAGTGACATAAACTAAAACTGAAGGGGCACATGTTTCAACTGAGGGGGTTAAGTCCCTTTTTTCCCCATCGTGGAGCCGGGACCGGTTTGGTGTTTGCAAGTCTGCATACACGTGTTATGAACTGCAAGCCTCCTTCACTGGATGACTTGGTAAAGGTTTCAGAAGGATCCACTTCTTGTCAGAAAAGGGGGAGGTAGAATTGGGGATCAGGTCATAACATATTTTTGGCTCAGTTCCGCTCTCCCATCCATCTCAGCCATATACGGATGGCTATTCCACATGCCATTATTCATATCTGTCAGAAAGTTTAAAAAATGGCACCTGTAAATTATTAATCGTCCTTCTGCTCTTCGTAGCAGTTGCAAGACCCCATTTCCTTGCCCCCCAGCCCCTGTGTTCAGTGTTTCACCATTGACTGTCACTGTTCCAACTTGTTCTTGTGTGTTAATTAGGAGTTCACTGGCACTTGTCCTTCCTATGCGGCCTCTTTGGATTCTTTCGCCTCCCGTTCAGAATGAATGGTGCACCGGCTGCCAGATACAAAACATGAGGGCCTGGGACCTGTCTGTGTTCCTTCTCATGTCACAGTGTCCCCTCCTTGGCTCCTGTGATCTTCCCAGGATTGCAATTACTTGGTACAAGGAGGGCAAGGCTATTGGCTGTGCCCAAGGCATGCTGCACATAAGAGACTCTGTCAAATCCTTGAAGGATATAAGGTCGGCGGAAGCATGGATTTGACTTTGCTCGTAACGTTGCTTTGGAACTCCTGCATTAATTGCTGTCAACCAGAGTATAGGTTGTAGTGGTAGACTGACTGCATTCCTGATTACATCTAGATTCCTGTTTTTAATCATTAAAAAAAATGTTACCCTTATTTTACCAGGTAAATTGACTGAGAACATATTCTCATTTACAGCAATGACCTTGGGAATAGTTACAGGGGAGAGGAGGGGGATGAATGAGCCAATTGGAAGCTGGGGATGATTAGGTGGCCATGATGGTATGAGGGCCAGATTGGGAATTTAGCCAGGACACCGGGGTTAACACCCCTACTCTTACAATAAGTGCCATTGGATCTTTAATGACCACAGAGAGTCAGGACACCCGTTTAACGTCCCAACCAAAAGACTGCACCCTACACATGACAATGTCCACAATCACTGCCCTGGGGCATTGGGATATATATATATATATATATATTTAGACCTTGCCTCCCACTGGCCCTCCAACACCTCTTCCAGCAGCATCTGGTCTCTTATCCAGGGACCATCCAGGACCAACCCTGCTTAGCTTCAGAGGCAAGCCAGCAGTGGGATGCAGGGTGGTATGCTGCTGGCCTGTGTGGGTGGATGCAGTGAGGTAGTTTTAAAAACCATGGAATGCTGAAATCTGAAGACTTGCATTTTGATAGTACTTTTAATACACAAAATATTGCTTGTTGTGTAGTACTTTAGAAGCATCAATGCATGATAGCGCTGCGCCAGAATGTGTCATTCTCCAGTTTGCTCTCTACTGTCTGATAGGTTGAAATGAGTCATCTGCCAAAGATGTCTGACTCAGATCGCCCGGTCAAGAGGCTGACCAGGAATAGTTCTATCCAGAGGAAGAACTGACTCGGTAAAGGGGAAGCCTGGATGGAAAACCAGCCTTGTCTTGAGAAACAGGCAGTTCTGGCCACAACCCCCCCCCCCCTTTTAATACTGTACAAACTACCAAAGTTCCTCAACACAAATAGAAAACCATGATCAATTGTCATAGCTAGATTTCTTCTAAACATGCCCTAGGAGGGCAAGTGGAGATAACTGTACCTTGCATTAAACTGTGTGTTTTCAATATATGGATGAAGCGATGACACATTCACCCAACCCATCATACATCCCTCTACCTGTGAGAGTGTACTTGATCTCACAGCGAATCGGGTGGCAGCCCGACCTGTTGGTTCAACACCTTAGCCCTTACACCAAGAGGTCCAAATCCCTTTGAGGTTGCTAAATGTTGTACTAAGGTTGCTTGAATATGTTCGGCCACAGTACCTAGTCTCTGGCCTGAGTGTCAGTCTGTTGGTGCTACCGTACCAACTCCTTGTAACTTATTGTCTTGCCAATAATGTCTGGCTTGACAATGACCTCAGTGGAGTTGACGAGCACAAACAGATCTGGGACCAGTCTACCTAGTGTCTATCCTGCCATGTTGAGCTCGGTTCACTTCAGAACCCTGGTTGGTTCACTTCCGAGGCTATGGAGGAGACTGAACAAGTTTCTCAACAATTCCTTGAGAAGATAGAACCACAGATATTCCCCAGCCATCAGAAAATATTCACTCTCTTCCTTTGAGGTTTGCCTTCGCTGCATGTTTTTGTTTCCAGCAGGCATGTGACATTATGTGGCCAGAGTAGGAGGTGCGTAGAAATGACCCCTATTGACTTGACTTGAAATATGACCACACTGAACTTGCAAAATGTTGCGCTGTGGAAACAAATCAAGATTCCTAAACCTATTATGGTGATGCGAGGTTGAATAAACCGAAAACTTAAAAATACCTGTTTATTTACCATTTGTATTTGTTTTCTGAAGGATAATTTATAGTATGTATTGGAGTTAAACTCTAGAGAAAGCTCAGTTAAACCTGCATAAGTTTACTGTGGTAGCATATGCCTACTAGTTGAGAGACTGTCTGCATAGAGAGCGAGAGTGAGCATTCTGATTTAGTATGGCTCTGATTGTGTGGGCAGGAGTCATTCTGCTGCCAGCACTTTGACAGAGAGCAGTGTGGTGCAATCTCAGCTTCCTCACATGCTGTTGACACTCCGGCCTGTTGAATGCAAGTCAAAGGCAAGCCACATGAGCGAAGACAGGATCCTGTCTCAACTCTCGCTCCTCTTTCTGTCACTCTACCCTGCTCTCTACCTCTCTTCCTCTCTCTCATTCTCTCTACCTCCCTCTCTGACTATCTGGCCATCTTTTCCACTTCTTTCTCTGCAGTTTGCTAAGCAGTGCAAACGGATATCTAACATCAACACCAATTAAAAACGCTGCATAGGGCAGATCACTTGTGGACCTATATGGCCTCAGGACAGACTTGTCATCGAAGGCCATGGGATAGTTGGTGGTACAAATAGGATTTGGCCATGAATGAATTACATTCCTGCTCTCTAGGTCACTCTAAATGCACTGTATGTGGAATCCCTCTATTATGCTACTTGCCTAAGGCCAGGCAACAATGGATGGCAGTACTTTTGTTCGCGGGTGGGTACATTTATGAAACTGGACCCAAGGTTATCTCAGCTTGAGCCCAGACGCTCCATTGTGATACAAGGTCATGGTGATTTGATCAGCCATTGTTGCACTCCGATACATCGTAGGCTAATGTATTTAGATGGCAGTTGAAACCGAGCAGCTGTGTTAGTTGTTACACACTGCGGGATATGATGGTATTTTGTCTTTTTAAGGCACTTTCATTCTTTCCAGTTTATGAAAGACTATAGCTGTCCACAGAAGTGCATAAATCATTGCTCCCCAACCTCCAGTCCACTTCACCATTTGTAAAATAATTCTGACCTGTGTTCGGCCTGATTACCAGCAACAACGAGACAGCCCACAAGGAGGAGGTGAGGGCCCTGGTGGAGTGGTTCCAGAAAAATAACCTCGACGTCAACAAAACGAAGGAGCTCTTTGTGGATTTCGGGAGACAGCAGAGGGAGCAGGCCCCCATCCACATCGACAGGGCCGTGGTGGAGAAGGTGAAAAGCTTCAAGATCCTCGGCGTACACATCATTGACAATCTGAATGGTCCACCCACACCGATAGTATGGAGAGTAAGGCGCAACAGGAGGCTGATGAAATTTGGTTCCGCCTCAAAGACCCTTACAAACTTTTACACATGTACCATTGAGAGCATTCTGTCAGGCTGTATCACCGCCTGGTATGACAACTGCACAGTCTTCAAAAGCAGGGCGCTCCAGAGGGTGGTGCGGTTTGCCCAGTGCATCACCGAGGCACACTGCCTGCCCTTCAGGACTTCTGCACCACCCGGTGTCACTGGAAGGTCAAGAAGATCATCAAGCTTCAGAGCCACAGCCTGTTGACCTCGCTATCATCCAGAAGGTGAGGTCAGTGCAGGTGCATCAAAGCTGGGACTGAGAGACAGAAGCTGTTTTTCAATATCATCACTCTCGCCATCACTAGCCGGCCTCCACCCAGTACCCTGTCTTGAATTAAGTCACTGACGCTCGCCGACTACCACTCGGTTACTCATCCGTGCACCTTAGAGGCTGCTGCTCTATGTTCATATACATCAAATAAAATGTTATTGGTCACATACACATGGTTAGCAGGTGTTTTTTTTGTTTAAAAAAATTTGGGACTGTTTATTAAGTTTTACACACACACACACAAGACAAAGCAATATAAATAATATACTCAACTAGAAAAAATACAAATAAAAAAACAAATAAAAAAATAGCTTTAAAGATACCATACTTTAGACAAGGTAAACACACCAGGCAGAAGGCTACAGAGGTTAAAGGCAATCTATAGTTCAGGGACAGAGCAAACACCACACCATTGTACCTGTAAACAGTCAAGGGATAAGGGTGGAGAAATGCAATCACTCAAAGACAGTCATGGGCACAGACCGACCATCCACTGGACCAAAAATAAAGTTTACAATGCTTTAAAATAAAAAAAAATAGAATGATTATTCATGTAGGCATGAACAAAATGTAAAAAATCATGCTCACACTTCAGTCTCTGCCCGGGCAAGATGAACAAGGCATCCGCGGATCACAATCAATAAGCACATGGACCTTAATGCCCCCCCCCCCCAGCAAAAACACAAGCGAGAAGCTCCTCCAACCCTTAAGTCACAGGGGGGTCAAATACATACTTATTTTAGTTTTAATTGGAATGCCATCAGAGGATGGACTGTTTAAAGTAAGACCGGAATGGAGGAAATAAAATGTTCTGATTGATTGGGCCTGATAGAGAAAAGCCTCGGAGGCTAAAGGCTAAACGGAACTGATTCCAAATTTTAAGCGACTGCTTTACAATTGGGTTGACACACCTTTTGCCTTGGGACACTGGGAGAGACGAGCACAACACAGAGGAAAGTCCTGCAGGTTTACACGATTCAGACTCCATCTGGACCCAGAGTGGTCTAGGGCCAGTAGGATCAGTCTGCAGCCAATACAGAACGGCTCTGAAATTTGCAGCCCAGTAGTATGTCTGAAAATTTGGTAGAGCTAAACCCCCCAATGACCTAGGCTTCTGTAAATGTTTTCTATCAATCCGTGGTACCTTGCCATCCCAAATAAAATGCATGAATGTTTGATCCAGTGAAATAAAAAAGGATTTTGGAATAAAAATGGGTAAACATTGAAATAAATATAAAAATTTGGGCAACACATTCATTTTAATGACATTAATCCTTCCGATAAGAGAAAGGGCTAGCGAATTCCAAAAAGTAAAAGATTGTTTCAAGCTGTCTGCTAGAGCAACAAAGTTTTCCTGAAACAAATTTGAATATATCCTTGTCACTTTTACTCCCAAGTCGGGGGAATTGATCCCGGACAATCCTAAACTGAGAACTTGTAAAAGAGCACTTTAAAGCAGCCTTGTTTACCGGAAAAAGCTCACTCTTGCCTAGATTCAGCTTGTACCCCGAGATTGATCCAAACTTTTTAAGAACAGATAGGGCACGTGGCAATGAGGTATCGTGGTTGGAGATAAACAAAAGGAGGTCGTCAGCATATAGCGAGACTTTCTGCTCCCAGCCCGCCCTGATTATACCTTGATTGGCATCATTAGAGCGTAGTGCAATGGCGAGTGGCTCGATTGCCAAAGCAAACAACAAGGGGGAGAGTGGACAACCTTGTCTGGATCCGCGGTGCAAGGGAAAATAGTCAGAGGACAAGTTATTAGTCCGTACCAAAGCCATGGGGGAAAAATAAAGAATCTTTATCCACGCAATGAATTTGGGGCCAAAGCCAAATCTATAAAGGGCAGCTGTTAGGTAATCCCACACAACGCGGTCAAACGCTTTTTCGGCATCAAGTGAGACCACCACCTCCGGGTCCTCCCCGACGCTGGGGAGTACAGTATATTCTTAAGGGGCCTAATATTGAAAAATAAATGCCTATTTCTCACAAAGCCAGTCTGGTCAGAGTGTATTACTTGGTGCAGCAAGCCTTCCATGTACGGATGGCTAGAAGCTTAGCTAGGATTTTGTAATCACAGTTTAAAAGTGAGATTGGGCGATAGGATCCATATTCCAGGGGGTCTTTGTTTTTCTTTAGTAGTAATGAAATTGAAGCCTGATAAAGACTAGGCGGTAGCTTTGAAGTATTAAGGCACTCTGCAAAATAGTCGAGACAAGAATGGGCAAAGCAGACCAGAAAACGTCCTGTAAAATTCGGTTGGAAAACCATCCGGACCCGGTGATTTACCACTTTTCATTGCGGACACTACTGTTGCAATCTCCTCAAGCGTAAATTCTTCTTCGAGATAGTCATGGTAGTCTGTATCAATTGAAGGCATATTCAAGCCATTAAAGGAGTCAATCAGCAAAGGGTCTTGAGGGGATTCAGAGGTGTATAGCGCAGAGTAAAATTGTTTAAATTGATCATTGATCTCTTTGTGTAACTGTGGTGGCACCAGACAGAGTCCTTATTTGTGGGATTAAACGTGAGGCCTCAGATTCACGGATCTGATGCTCAAGGAGTTTACTGGCCTTGTCGCCTTGTTCATAGACTTTGTATCGAGCTCGCAAGAGTAACTGTTCAGCTTGCCTGGTAGAAAGCTCATCAAATTCAGATTGGAGTAGTTGGTGCTCTTTATGCAGATCAGAGGAAGGATCCGTAGCATATTTCTCATCCGATGTGGCTATGGACTCGCTCAGGTCTTGAAGTCGCTGGGAGCGAACTCTGTTTTGGTTGGCTGTATAAGAAATAATTTGGCCACGTAGGTATGCTTTGAGAGACTCCCATATGGTAGAGCAGGACATATCTGGTGTTGAATAGCTTTCTAGGAATAAGGTGATTGCAGAAGAAATGAAATTGACAAACTCCTTATCTGAGAGTAAAATGGGGTTGAGACGCCATTGATAACACATAGGAGGTCGCTGGGGAAACTCTAGTTCAAGCACTAATGGTGAATGGTCAGAGATAACAATACTCTCGTAAGTACACTGCCGAAGGGTAGGCAGAAGTTTTGTCCAAAAAGAAGTAATCAATCCGGGAGTATGTTTGATGAACATGAGAAGAAAAGGAATACTGTCTATCTGTAGGATGTAGGAAACGCCAGGCCTCAAACATAGCATATTTCTGAAGAAAGGATTGGATAAGTAGGGCACATTTAGATGGGCCTGTATCTGTTTGAGGACTTGTCAAGAACTGGGGACATTTTACAGTTGAAATCCCCCCCCCTAAAATCAACAAATGAGAATCTAAATTGGGAATAGCAGACAGAAAGGAAGAAATTAAACTTGTGTCATCCCAATTGGGAGCATAAACACTAGCCAAAACAAGAGGGGTAGAAAACAGTTCACTGGTTACTATGACGTATCGTCCCTTAGGATCAGCAATAACCTCAGAAGCTACAAAGTAGCTTTATCAACCAGAATAGCAGCACCTCTTGATTTACTATGAAAGTTCGAGTGGAACACTTGACCAACCCAGTCCTTATGCATCCTAAAATGCTTACCAGTCCTCAAGTGAGTCTCTTGTAGAAATGCAATATTTGCTGGGCATTCCCGTTATTCAACCCTGTCAATAGAGCATAGAATGGAAAAGCGATGAGCGCCCAAAACCCCCAGAATAACTTGTCTCAGAGTAATAATGTACGGTGGTAAATGTTTGGAAAAAGTACAGAAAAAAAGACAATGACAACATTAGAACTGAACAATTCAACCATTTGTTTGTCTGTCATGTGTGCGCAGAGGAACTTAACTTTCCACCTTCTCCACTGCTGTCCCTTCTATGTGGATTGGGGGGTGCTCCCTTTGCTGTTTCCTGAAGTCCACAATCATCTCCTTTGTTTTGTTGATGGAGAGGTTATTTTCCTGACACCATCGTTGTTGTTGGTAATCAAGCCTACTACTGTTGTGTCATCTGCAAACTTAATGGTTGAGTTGGAGCCATGCATGGCCACCCAGTCATGAGTGAATAGGTAGTACAGGAGGGGGCTGAGCACTCACCTGTGTGGGGTTGTTGAGTATTGAGGATCAGCGAAGTGGAGATCTTTTTTTCCCTACCTTCACATCCCGAGGGTGGCCCGTCAGGAAGTCCAGGACCCAATTGCACAGGGCGGGGTTGAGACCCAGCTCCTCAAGCTTAGTGATGAGCTTGGAGGGTACTGTGGTGTTGAATGCTGAGCTATAGTCAATTAATAACATTCTTACATAATTATTCCTCTTGTCCAGATGGGATAGGGCAGTGTGATGGCGATTGCGTCGTCTGTGGACCTATTGGGGTGGTAAGCAAATTGGAGTGGGTCTATGGTGACAGGTAGGGTGGAGGTGATATGGTCCTTGACTAGTCAAGCCCTTCATGATGACAGAAGTGAGTGCTACGGGGCGATAGTCATTTAGTTCAGTTACCTTTGCATTCTTGTGTACAGGAACAATGGTAGCCATCTTGAAGCATTTGGTCAGCTGGTCTGCGCATTCTCTGAGGACGTGGCTTAGGATGCTGTGGCTGGTTTTCTTTTTGTAATCCGTGATTGCCCGGAGACTCTGCCACATTCGTTTCGTGTCTGAGCCGTTGAATTGCAACTCCACTTAGTCTCTATACTGACATTTAGCTTGTTTGATTGCCTTGCGGATGGGAATAACTACGCTGTTTGTATTCGGTCATATTCCCAGTCACCGTTCCATGGTTAAATGCTGTGGTTTGCGCTTTCAGTTTTGCACGAATGCAGCCTTCTATCCACAGTATCTGGTTAGGGTAAGTTTAAATATTCACAGTGTGTACAACATCTCCTATACATTTCCTTAGAAACTCACTCACCGAATCGGCGTATTATTATTCTATGAGGCTACCCGGGAACATATCCCAGTCTGCTTGATCAAAACAATCTTGAATCGTGGATTCCGATTGGTTAGACCAGCATTGAATACTCCTTTGCACGGGTACTTCCTGTTTGAGTTTCTGCCTATATGAAGGGAGGAGCAAAATGGAGTCGTGGTCATGTATGCATCATGGAAGATAGAGTAACAGTGGTCCAGTGTTTTTGCTGAGTGAGTGCTTCAGTCGATATGCTGATAGAATTTAGGTAGACTTGTTCTCAAATTTGCTTTGTTAAAATCCCCAGCTACAATAAATACAGCTGCATGATATATGGTTTCCAGTTTGCATAAAGTCCAGTGAAGTTCCTTGAGGGCCGTCGTGTTATCGGCTTGAGGGGAACACTGGTCACTTTAATGTTTTCATACTCTTTTACCCATTTCGTATGTATATACTGTATTCTAGTCCATCATATTCAACTATTGCTATGCATATAATATTTTATCCACATATTCGAATATCATATACAGTACCAGTCAATAGTACCAGTCAATTGCTCATTCAAGGGCTTTTCTTTATTTTTGCTATTTTCTTCATTGTAATAGAGAAGACATCAACACCAGGACATAACACATATGGAATCATGTAGTAACCAAAAAAAGTGTTTAACAAATCCAAATGTATTTTAGATTCTTCAAAGTAGCCACCTTTGCCTTGATGGTGGCTTTGCACACTCTTGGAATTCTCTCAACCAGCTTCACCTGGAATGCTTTTCCCAAAAGTCTTGAAGGAGTTCCCACATATGCTGAGCACTTGTTGGCTGCTTTTCCTCCACTCTGCGGTCCAGCTCATCCCATACCACATCAATTGGGTTGAGGTCGGGTGATTGTGGAGGCCAGGTCATCTGATCCAGCACTCCATCACTCTCCTTCTTAGTCAAATAGCACTTACACAGCCTGGAGGTGTGTTAGGGCATTGTCCTGTTGAAAAACAAATGATAGTCCCACTAAGCCCAAACCAAATGTGATGGTGTATCGCTACAGAATGTTGTGGTAGTCATGCTGGTTACGTGTGCCTTGAATTCTAAAGAAATCACTGACAGTGTACCCACAAAGTACCTACACACCATCACACCACCTCCTTCATGCTTCACAGTGGGAACCACACATGCAGAGATCATCCGTTCACCTACTCTGCGTATCACAAAGACACGGCAATTGGAATCAAAAATCTTAAATTTGGACTCATCAGAACAAAGGACAGATTTACACCTGTCTAATGTTCATTGCTCGAGTTTCTTGGCCCAAGCAAGTACCTTCTTATTGGTATCCTTTAGTAGTGGTTTCTTTACAGCAATTTATCCATAAAGGCCTGGTTCACGCAGTCTCCTCTGAACAGTTGATGCTGAGATGTCTGTTACTTGAACTTTGTGAAGCATTTATTTGGGCTGCAATTTGAGGCTGGAAACTCAAATATAAAAAATAAATAAAAACATGTTTAAACTTTTTGATTTAAATTGGCAAGTCAGTTAAGAAAATATTCTTATTAACAACGCCGTCCTACCCTGGCCAGACGCTGGGCCAATTGTGGGCCGCCCTATGGGACTCCCAATCACAGCTGGTTGTGATACAGCCCAGAATCGAACCAGGGTCTGTAGTGATGCCTCTTGCACTGAGATGCAGTGCCTTAGACCACTGCGCCACTCGGGACCTCCAAAATACAGTGCCAAGTCAGCCAGGCGAGAGACACAGACAGACATGCAGTTGAAGTCGGAAGTTTACATACACAAATACATTTAAACTCAGTTTTTCACAGTTCCTGACATTTAATCCTAGTAAAAATTCCCTGTCGTAGGTCAGTTAGGATCACCACTTTAATTTAAGAATGTGAAATGTCAGAATAATAATAATGATTTATTTCAGCTTTTATTCCTTTCATCACATTCCCAGTGGGTCAGAAGTTTACATACACTCCATTAGAATTTGGTAGCATTGCCTTTAAATTGTTTAACTTGGGTCAAATGTTTCGAGTAGCCTTCCACAAGCTTCCCACAATAAGTTGGGTGACTTTGTTGTCCTTAAGTCATTTTGCCACAACTTTGGAATTATGCTTAATTCCAAATAAAATGGTCATTGTCCATTTGGAAGACCCATTTGCGACCGAGCTTTAACATCCTGACTGATGTCTTGAGATGTTGTTTCAATATATCCACCAAATTTTCCTCCCTCATGATGCCATCTATTTTGTGAAGTGCACCAGTCCCTCCTGCAGCAAAGCATCCCCACAACATGATGCTGTTACCCTTGTACTTCATGGTTGGGATGATGTTCTTTGGCTTGCAAGCCTACCCCTTTTTCCTCAAAACATAACGATTGTCATTATGGCCAACCAGATCAATTTTATTTTCATCAGACCAGAGGACATTTCTCCAAAAAGTAAGTCTTTGTCCCCATGTGCAAACCGTAGTCTGGCCTTTTTATGGCATTTTTGGAGCAGTAGCTTCTTGCTTGCTGAGCAGCCTTTCGGTTATGTCGATATAGGACTCATTTTTACTGTGGATATAGATACTTTTGTACCAGTTTCCTCCAGCATCTTCACAAGGTCCTTTGCAGTTGTTCTGGGATTGATTTGCACTTTTCGCACCAAGGTACGTTCATCTAAAGGAGACAGAACGAGTCTCCTTCCTGAGCAGTATGACTGCTGCGTGGACCCATGGTGTTTATATTTGCGTACTATTGTTTGTACAGATGAACGTGGTACCTTCAGGCGCTTGGAAATTGCTCCCAAGGATGAACCAGACTTGTGGAGGTCTACTATTGTTTTCTGAGGTCTTGGCTGATTTCTTTTGATTTTCTCATGATGTCAAGCAAAGAGGCACTGAGTTTGAAGGTAGGCCTTGAAATACATCCACAGGTACACCTCCAATTGAGTCAAATTATGTCAATTAACCTATTAGAAGCTTCTGAAGCCATTCCATTTTCTGAGATTTTCCAAGCTGTTTAAAGGCACAGTCAACTTAGTGTATGTAAACATCTGACCCACTGGAATTGGGATACAGTGAAATAATCTGTCTGTAAACAATTGTTGGAAAAATGACTTGTGTCATGCACAAAGTAGATGTCCTAACCGACTTGCCAAAACTATAGTTTGTGAACAAGAAATTTGTGGAGTGGTTGAAAAACTCCAACCTAAGTGTATGTGAACTTCCGATTTCAACTGTACATCGAACTCTGACATTGCTGGTCCTAATATTTCTCTATTTCTTGATTCCATTGTTTTACTTTAAGATTTCTGTGCATTTTTTTTTTTTTTTTTTTTTTTTTTTTTTAACCTTTATTTTACTAGGCAAGTCAGTTAAGAACAAATTCTTATTTTCAATGACGGCCTAGGAACAGTGGGTTAACTGCCTGTTCAGGGGCAGAACGACAGATTTGTACCTTGTCAGCTCGGGGATTGGAACTTGCAACCTTTCGGTTACTAGTCCAACGCTCTAACCACTAGGCTTTGTGTATAGTTAGATATTACTGCACTGTTGGAGCTAGGAACACAAGCATTTTACCCGCAGTAACATCTGCTAAACGTGTATTCGACCAATAGAATTTGATTTGAATGTATTATTCATGTGGATGTGCATGAATATGTGTACGTCATTGGCTCATTGTTGAGTGTGTGTGTCTCGGGTGCTCTACGATGATTCTGGCCGAGATCTCGTTTGTGAATGTGTTTGGTGTTGTATGTATTAATGCGTGTATGTGAGTATGTACATAGTCATTGACTCATGGTTGTCTCTCTCTCACAGTGTGTTATACGAAGGGAAGGAGCGTCTCATCCAGGGCTGTGAGGTCATTCAGGCCACGCCGTACGGCCGGTGTGCCAACGTCAACAACAGCTCTGCCACCTCGCAGCGCATCTTCATCACCTTTCGCCGCGCGCCGCCCGTTCAGCCCCAGAACTCACTGGCCGTCACCGACATCTGCGTCATCGTCACTAGTAAGGGCGAGACGCCGCCGCACACCTTCTGCAAGGTGGACAAGAACCTCAACTGTGGCATGGTGAGTCCTCTGGTCCTCTGTGGCTCAGTTGGTAGAGCATGGCACTTGTAAACGCCTGGATTGTGAGTTTGAATCCCGAAAATGTACCCACACATGACTGTGGTTAAAATCATCCGCCAGATGTCATATACTTTACCATTGGTAATGAACTAAAGCCCACATGCTCAATTTCTCCAACACATATCTTTTTTTAAATGGTTTGCAACATTTCAATCCCTGAAAGGATCTTCACCTTAAAAGTAGGGTTTTGGGAGGAATGTATGGGGCTGGAATATACCTATTATGAAATTTAGGCCATGGCACTCACCCCGAGTACGTCCTGTTGAAATTAAGCATTGAAAATGTTGTTTTGAGCCCAAACTCACATGGTCTTATTGTTCATCCTCCAGTGGGGCTCCAGTGTTTTCCTGTGCTACAAGAAATCAGTGTCCGCGTCCAACTCCATCAATTACAAAGCCGGTGAGTCTTCTTTGTCGTCTCTCGTCTACCATCTTTTCACATCGGTCTGCCTGTTTTGTTCACATTGACGGATAGTTATTATTTCCTGGCCTTTGTTCAGTGCCGTTTACCATATATTTCCCGCTTGCTTCGCGCCTGAGTCGACTTCAAAGTAATTGTACGTTGATCTCTTATGATTGATCTGAATTGACAGGAGCTTTCCGTGTGCTGTAGATAAGACTAAAGGCACTGGTGTATGCCAGCGCCGTTATCTGTCACTCAAATACCTGTAAACGGATGATTCCTGGAATAGATGGCTGGGAAATGGCATGACTCATTTGGGGGTTTTTGTCGCTCTTCTGAATCTTAAGATATGGGCTGCGTCTCAAATGGCACTCAATTCCCAACAGGCCCTGGTCAAAAGTAGTGCACTATATATGGAATTAGTGTGCCATTTGGGACACAGTCCTAGTTTCAAATCAGTGCATCTATCTGGAGTTTAGAAAAGGACAGAGCCTCACATATTAGACTGGCTCACGGCAACGCAGAACTCTTAATGCTCCGAGTGTTTCTCATCAGCATTCCAAGCCTTATTTCGGGTCCCCATTTATTTTAAGGTGGAAAGCGTTGTCATTGTGCACCATTGCAATTGCCCTCTTTTCCGCGTTTTGGTTTTCCACTTTAATGACCTCCAAACAGGTTCTTATGGAAAATAGAATAGCATGTGTTCTTACTATACACTAGGAAAGGTAATGTTTCTGAGGACAGCTAGCCCAGAATCAGACATTTTGTAAGGCCCGAGTCAGCTGGTTTCCCTCCATGTACCAGTATCCACATTCTTGTAAATACAGCAGAGTTGTTCCCTGTCTCGCACTTGCTACTTTCTGAGGTCAGAGCTGGGTGTTGGCTTATAAGGGCCCCTGTTCAGATAAGGCGTATGTGCGCAGTATCTCCACTAGGCCTTCCTGTGAGATGACGCTTTTTATTCTCCAGACTGCTTCCTACCCCGCCTACTATTTCGGTCTCTTTATTTTGACAGCGTTCTCTGGAATTCACAAAAGGCCATGGGTGACACAGGCCTTGATCAGCAAAGTGTTATCCTTTGAAAATAATGTGTTCTGTATCTCAGCACACTGGCTGATGTCAATGAAAATATGACGAAGGGAAATGGGGTTTGATTTTATTCCAACAGCCAAGTGTCCTTTGTCCTTCCTTCCCTTCGCCAGTCTTCACTTCATAGATGTTATTATTGTGTAGTGTGATCTGTAGACATAATTGTCCTTGGTGTATGTAATCTAGGTGCTTTCAGTGTACCCTAATGAAATGAATGTTACATGTATGGGTGCCTTTTGGGTGTTGGACCATTCTTGGTACACACAGGAAACGGTTGAGCATAAAAAAACCCAGCAGCGTTGCAGTTCTCGACACACACCAGTGGCGCCTGCCACCTACTACCGTACCCCGTTCAAAGGCACTTAAATTTTTGGTCTTGCCCATTCAACTTCTGAATGGCACAACCAGACAATCCATGTCTCAAGGCTTAACAATCCTTCTTTAACCCGTCTCTTCCCCTTCATCTACACTGATTGAAGTGGATTGAACAAGTGACATCAATAAGGGATCATAGCTTTCACCTGGTCAGTCTATGTCATGGAAAGAGCAGGTGTCCTCAATGTTTTGTACACTCAGTGTATGTCTTATGTGTCACTTGCCATATGAAAAAAGATGGCTTGATTGCTCTCTCTCCTCCAGGCCTCATCTTCCGCTACCCAGAGGATGACTATGAGTCCTTCCCCCTGTCTGAGTCTGTGCCCCTGTTCTGCCTCCCCATGGGGGCTAAGATCGAGTGCTGGGCCCCCAACACACGCTACCCTCTGCCCGTCTTCTCCACCTTTGTGTTAACCAACTCCTCTGGGGAAAAGGTAGGTGTAACAGCAATGGCATTATATCAGTTAATGTGATTTACAATGAAGTGAATAGATAGTTATGGATGGCTGAAACTGAACAGCCCTGTGATACTGTCGATTTGATTGACAGCTGTAATAGTCAACATTCAAGTCTCACTTCCTGAGTTGCATGTGACTGGGAATGGGTAGAATAATTTGTTTCCTCATCAGTCTGTGTGTTTTACTGCACCTCAATGTCAGCTGCCGCTTGAGAGAACTACAATCTGATCACAAGTTTTGTCCCAAACCACGTCACATCTCTCTGAGCTAGAGTAATGAAATTGGAATTTGTTGTGTAAACGGTGATTGCCAGTTGAGGTGACGGGTGGCGTTCAACGTAAACGGATTTAGCAGTTTAGTGTAAAGTGGGCTCTAACGCTACTCCACCATATCATTAAAATGCGTGAAACGCGTTTGTTAACGTCCCTTATGTTAACGCAGGAATCGATCTGTTATAATTTGCTCTGTCCCAGATGTACGGCGCAGCCATCCAGTTCTACGAGGTCTACCCCATAGATCTCCTCAGTGAGAAGCAGAAGGTGCAGCTGGGCCTGCTCACCACCGTGGAGAAGAAGATGATCCCCAACCGGACGGTCAACACCAACAAGTGCATCTGCCTGCTCTCCCGCTGGCCCTTCTTCGAGTCTTTCCGCAAGTTCCTCATGTTCCTCTACAAGCTGTCCGTCTCGGGTCCCCACCCGCTGCCCATCGAAAAGTAAGGATTGCATCATTTGTCAAGTTGGAGGCTTGCTTTAGGTTGTGGTTTGCACTTTTGGGACGATTGCATTGGTTCCATTGTACCAGGACAACTAAATCAGGCGCAGCTCAAGATGTATGTGTTTTTATAAATTAATTTGATCGTTTGGAGAGGGGTAGGTGGGTGTTGGTAGAGACTAATGTGGCTGTGTTTGCTGCTTTGTTTCTTTGACAGGCACATCTCGCACTTTATGCACAACGTGTCCTTCCCTTCACCTCAGAGGCCCAGAATCTTGGTCCAAGTGAGATGCCATAGTTTTTTTTGTGTTGGCGTGGGAAGTTTGTTGGTGTTTTTGCATCTGTCTGTACCTTTATGTGAATGAATGTGTTTGATGTGTGGAGAAACTTGTCATGGCAGGGCAACATTTTTTGGGTTTTCTCTTTCAGCTCTCTGCACACGACACCTTGATGCTCGCACAACCTGTGTGTACTCCTCTCCCTCTCAGGTACGACTGATTTTAAAGCTGGCTGAATGGATCAATGCGAGTGTGTGTGTTCTCCTGGACATTATCGGCTGTCTCAAAGGCTCAATCTGATTTTGTACTTGCACACATTTAGAACACAAACACACAATGAAAAATCAGAACCGTCACCGTATCCTCGTAGCTTCGTTTCAGATGGTACGTCCTCTCCACAGGTTTAGAGCTGTGAAAGTCTAGGCTTCAGGAACAGAAAGAGAAACTGGGCCCAGTTATTGTTATCATTGCAGATCATCAACCACATATTTTCCAGAGGAAATACCGGGGTTAGAACAAATCAATCATCCAGCACCCTCCAAAGGTTCTAGTTTGGTAATGCAAAACGCATTCATTCATGTCAGTTTTCCGAGGTCAAATAGTCACGCTTTGAAACAGCCAATAGAAAACAGGCATTGGGACTGCCAGAAACCGCACTGCCTGTCTGTCACATTGTGGACGGGTCCTTCATTATTAAGTGCATAAGCCCAGCCTGTACATATTAAATAAACTGTTATGCTGCCATTGCATTCTGCCAACAAACCTCAAAATGTTCTGAAAATACCAGATGTTCCATCATTATCATCAGGCTCTTTCCTCTCCAGGTTTATAATTTCAGAGTGGAATATGTTGTTGTTGGTCAGCTAGAGAGATCATGACTTTGGGGACTGGAAGACTTGCTGGCTGGTGCCTTTGGACCATATTTACAAGTGTTTGCTGCTTTGAAAAGTTTCAACTTGTTATTCTCTGAAAAGAAAAGTACATTCCCCTGAAAATGTAACCTGATCTTCTCTCAATCCAGTTTACCTTCACCCCCTTCCTTACTTATTTAACCACACACTTTCTCAGTGCACCTGTACCAATTACAAACCTCCCTTCAAAGACGGCGGCCCTTCATCCAACCCAACCTTTGATGACCCACCCATTGTATCCCTGAGTCTGGTTTGAATGGTTTCCCCAATCCCTCTGTGCTCCTCTGTTCCCAACTTGCCTCTCATCCCCTCCTGTCTCTCCTCCTCTCCTCAGTGGGGCAGACTACAGTACGTTGCTGATGAATCTGGGCTCTGAGAACTGTGCCACGCTGCTGCACTTTGTCCTGCTGGAGAGTAAGATCCTGCTTCACTCCCTGAGACCCGCTGTACTCACCGGGGTAGCAGAGGCCGTAGTGGCGGTGAGTGATACAGGATATGGTCATTCAGCTTTTAGAATGTTGTAAAAAGGACTATTCAAATAAAATGGTATTGATTAATTAGTTGGTTGGAGTTTTTATCCAGTTAGCTTTTATATACAGCTTGTGGCCCATGTAGGACTGATTTTAGGTCAAAAGTTAGATCAAAATGTTAAATAAAAGTTCTCTCCATCTGTGTTCTTCTCTCCAGATGATTTTCCCGTTCCAGTGGCAGTGCCCGTACATCCCCCTCTGCCCGCTCTCCCTGGCGGGGGTCCTCAATGCCCCCTTTCCCTTCATCGTGGGCGTGGACTCCCGCTACTTTGACCTTTATGACCCCCCGCCGGACGTGGTCTGTGTGGACCTGGACACCAACACTATTTACCTGTAAGATCCATACACTTTAAAGGAGCATTTCCCCCATTTTGACATGTGGATCTGTTTACACACTTTATCCTGTTGTCGATACCGCCAAACAGTTTTTCGGTACATATATCGCATGTTAAATATTTTGTTATTTACACGAAAATGAGCATATTCCAAAAACACTATTCTGAATCAACTGTGTAGGTCTGATGAAAAGAGACACAGTAACTGGAAAAACCTCCCAAAGAAACCCTGCAAGAACCTGTTTAACTCCCTGGCCAACCTGCACCACCAGCTGGGCATCGGTAGGTACACATAGTCACAGTCACCTCAACGGGTTTCTCATAGCAATTGCTTCATGGCCAGTGCATTCAGGATAAAAGTACACTAATTGTACGTATGAGATAGAAGTGAATTCTTTATGAATATATGTCTTTAGATATAAATTATGAAAGAATTCTAGCTGTCCAGCCGATAATGAGTAAATGGTGCATTCAGCCTGCTATGCTCATGTAATATAATCATAATATATTTGCTTTAGCAGATCCTATTTCCAGTCATGCGTGCATACATTTCACGTACGGGTGTTGCCGGGAATCGAACCCACTAGCTTGGCGTTGCAACTGGGCGTCAGAGGACCAACTTTTTTGGTATGTTACATTTGAATAAAACGAGAAAGGTAAATCTCCGGTCTGGTGGCTGTTTTCAGTGCGTCGGACAGCCCAGGAGGGCTTGGCGGTGGAGATGACCCCCATCGAGGCAGACTTCACCTGGCACAAGAAGATGACCTCCCTGGAGATGGAGATCCAAGAGGCCCTGCTGCGCTTCATGGCCAACATCCTGAAGGGCTACCGCTCTTACCTCAAACCCATCACCCAGGCCCCCTCCGAGAAGGCCACCTCCGCAGACTCACTATACGACCTACAGGGTTAGTGCAGGCTGTGTGTTACCGCTCTTACCTCAAACCCATCACCCAGGCCCCCTCCGAGAAGGCCACCGCTGCAGACTCACTACGTGACCTGCATGATAACAATGGAGAATGGATGGATCATTTCTAGTCCTTAGTCCTTCATTTATTTTCCCAGAACATTAATCGCAGCACCCAGAACAAAATCTTATGCAGGCGCTGTTTTGTAGTTCTCAAGAGACTACACAAAACAGACAAAAGAATAGACAAATGGGTTGTCGATGTAAAATTTAAAAAAATAATACTTTGTATACTAACACATCAGAAAAAGAAGGGACCCGCACACTGCTCTTGATAGTGTCACTGCTCTTTAATAAGCTTTACATATCGGCCTTCGTCAGAGCTTTTTAAATTAGCACCCTTATGTGGACCTAGCCCCGCCCACATCCATTCCACCCATCGAAAGGGGTTGGAGTCGAGGGAAAACAAATAAGTGCTACCAAATATAACGATATGCATTTCATAACTATTCAAATAAAGTGTGTACATAACGTATTAAACACGTCTGTAAATCCACAATGAGGACATCGACCTACCAAGCAAGTTTTCATTAATCATTGGGTACGGCGCAAGAAAACCGTCAGAGTAATCTGAAATAGGGGCATAATTCATGTTCACATTCACAACATAAAATACATAGGTATTTCATCATTAAGTCCTTTCGGAAAAAATGTCTGGAGGGTGAAAATCCACAAACATTCCCTTTAACTCAGTGTTATTAATATCACCTCCCCTGTCTGATATCTTAACTTTCTCATCTTGTTATTTTCTCATCTTATTCAACGGTTACCATGCACCTGCAAAAAAGATGGCTCAGATGTGCGAGTGCCTTTTTGAATTTTGACTATACTAAAACATCAGAAAAGTCAAATTTTTATTTGCTGCAATCACACACATTTCTCAAAGTATTTAAATTGCGCAATGTATTTTATGCGTTATGTTGACGTCAACTCCAGGGTCTGTGTTAAACAGAAAGCCTATCTGACTCCTCCAAGTGTTTATAGCAGGCAAATCTCCGATTTCACAGGTCTACTTAGTGATTGCTCAGTGTCGGAAATCAATCATCCGTGGCATTAGCTGTAAAGACTTCCACTGACGTAGGCTTTTTGGAAAGGCATCGATCACATCCTCATTTAGGTCCATGAAGGCCAATGGATGCTGCAGAACCAGTGGGGAAAGAGCTGCACATTTATAATTGCTAGCTTTATTGGCTACACACCTGGGTTGAATACCTTCACTTTCACTTATATAATACATTCTGAAGAAAATGTAGTGATATACGGTGCATTCGGAAAGTATTCAGATCACTTTTTCCACACATATTATTCTAAAATGAATTAAATTGTCTTTTCCCCTCATCAATCCACACACAATACCCCACAATGACTGTAGCGAAACAGGTTTTTAGACATTTTTGCAAATGTATTAAAAATGTAAATATCACATTTACATAAGTATTCAGACCCTTTACTCAGTACTTTGTTGAAGCACCATTGGCAGCGATTGCAGCCTCGAGTCTTCTTGGGTATGACGCTACAAGCTTGGCACAGTTGTATTTGGGGATGTTATCACACACTTTTCTATGCAGGTCCAGTCAAGCTCTGTCTGGTTAGATGGGGAGGGTCGCTGCACCGCTATTTTCAGATCTCTCCAGAGATGTTTGATAAGGTTCAAGTCCAGGTTCTGGCTGTGCTACTCAAGGATATACAGAGACACTCCTGCGTTGTCTTGGCTGTGTGCCTAGGGTCGTTGTCCTGTTGGAATGTGAACCTTCACTCCAATCTGAGGTCCTGAGCAGGTTTCAATCAAAGATCTCTCTGTAATTTGCTCTGTTCATCTTTCCCTCGATCCTGACTAGTCTCCCAGTCCCTGCCACTGAAAAACATGCCCACAGCGTGATGCTGCCACCACCATGCTTCACCGTAGAGATGGTGCCAGGTATCCTCCAGACGTGGTGCTTGGCGTTCAGGCCAAATAGTTCAATCTTGGTTTCATCAGACCAGAGAATCTATTTCTCATCGTCTGAGCAATCCCCCGATTGCTCAGTTTGACCAGGCGTCCAGCTTGAGAAAAAGTCTTTGTGGTTCCAAACTTCTTCCATTTAAGAATGATAGAGGCCACTGTGTTCTTGGGGACCTTGAATGCTGCAGAAATGTTTCCTGAGTGTTTCCTATGAAATAGGCCCATTGACCTGGCTCCCTGTCCTCTCCCAGGGTTTCTGAGGAGCAGGGAGCGCACCCACCAGAAGTTCTACTCCCAGCTGACCAAGACTCAAATCTTCATCCGCTTCATTGAGGAGTGCACATTCGTCAGCGACAAGGATACGGGCCTGGCCTTCTTCGACGACTGCATTGAGAAGGTGAGCATTGACAAGAACCAGGCATCAGGGATCCATGTTGGAGCCAATTCCATTCAGACTCCCATCAAGCCAGGAAGTGAATTGAAAATGTAACCCAAACCCTGCTAGACAAGAATGTCTTCCCTCCAACATCCTAGTGACCCAGAAAACGTACATTTTCAAACCTAATTTCTGTGGCATTTTTCAGCTTCCACCGTTCCCCATGAAATACCTTTTTGTTACGAGTTGTTTTATGGTCGGAACATTCCTCAAAGGGAGTCTGACGGAGGAAGGCTCATTTCCTCTGATTGAATCTGTTCCTTTCACTTTTTCCCCCTGCAGCTATTTCCCTCCGATAAAGGCAACGACAAAGGCACTAAGGTAATCCCTCACACCGTAATCATATTTTAACACATCTCCTTTTCCAACTGGGGTCTGTCAACTTTTTATGCATCGATTAGAAGAATGGTTTTTGATCTGGTTGTGGTGATTTTTTGTCTGTGTGTGTACGGCCATGTGCTGGACTCTGACAACATGTCTCCCTCTCCACAGGTGGAGGGTGAGTCCTCAGAGGACACCAAGCTTATGGAACTAGACGAATCACAGAAGAGCGAGCACACTGTCTTCGTCATGCCCCCAGAACCCCCTGCCACCGAGGAAGGGTCCGACCCCCCTGCCCACTACAGGTGAGCTTATACGCCTCTAATTCCTGCTGCACCACTAACACATTGGCATTACTATAACACCAGTGAGCCCGGTAGTGTTTTATAGTGTGAGCGTAGTATGTGTAAATCTGTGGTGAAAGGTTGACCCGAGACCTGGCCAGGACGATCGGAAGCGGGTCTGCATTGGCTTCACTCTCTTACCTGTGGCATCTCCCTTTTCTCTGCTCTCTCTGTGTGTCTCTCTCTCTCTCTCTGTCCCTCTGTCTGTCTCGGTCTCTCTCTCTCTCCCCTTCTCCCTCTCTTTTAGTTATAAGAGTTTTCCACGGTTGTGTATGGACCTGTTTGACCGCCCCAGGGAGGTGATACCAGCGCTGAGGAGTAGTACACCTGGGGCAAGCCTGTCCAGCAGCCCTGCACTACTGGCCAAGAGGACCAAGCAGGTACACGATCACACAGTCAGACAGATAAGCAGGTGCAAGTGTTTGCTTTATTGCAGCTTTATAAGGAAGGGGGGAAAACAACAAAAGAAACTGACTAACAAATTCCGGTACTTTCCTGATCGTTCTGGTTCTACCCACTGTAAGCTTGCTGTACTGACCACCTAACCACTTCCTCAGTCAGGGAATAACCTAACCACTTCCCCAGTCAGGGAATAACCTAACCTCACCTGCAATGGATGCCGTCTGCTGCAGAGTCATTTTCTCAGGCTGTGATGGTTCCAATAACAATAAATGACTTACCACAGTCACCAGCAGAAACTTATTTACAGTAGGTCAGAGGAGGGGTTCAAAGCCAGTCTGCATGCATCAGCCTCCAACACTAGCTTTTATTTGGACAGGGATGGAAGAGCAGGAAGAGTGAGGCGTGTGTGTGTTAGAGGCATGGCCGATTAATTAGGGCCGATTTTCAAGTTTTATAACAATTACGTAATCGTCGTTTTTGGGGGCCGATTATGGCCGATTCCATTGCAATCCACGAGGAGGCTGCATGGCAGGCTTGACCACCTGTTAAGCGAGTGCAGCAAGGAGCCAATGTAAGTTGCTAGCAAGAATTAAACTTAACTTGTAAAAAACTATCAATCTTAACATAATCACTAGTTAACTACACACGGTTGATGATATTACTAGTTTAATTAGCTTGTCCTGCGTTGCAAATAATCAATGCGGTGCCTGTTAATTTATCATTGAATCACAGCCTACTTCGCCAAAAGGGTGATGATTTAACAAGCGCATTTGTGAAAAAAGCAGTCGTCGCACCAATGTACCTAACCATAAACATCAATGCCTTTAAATCAATACACAAGTATATATTTTTTTAAACCTGCATATTTAGTTAAACGGAATTCATGTCAGCAGGCAATATTAACTAGGAAAATTGTGTCACTTCTCTTGTGTTCTGTGTAAGCAGAGTCAGGGTATATGCAGCAGTTTGGGTCGCCTGGCTCGTTGCGAACTGTGTGAAGACCATTTCTTCCTAACAAAGACCGTAATTAATTTGTGAGAATTTCACATAATTATGACATAACATTGAAGGTTGTGCAATGTAACAGCAATATTTAGATTTATGGATGCAACCCATTCGAAATAATACGGAACGGTTCTGTATTTCACTGAAAGAATAAACGTTTTGTTTTCGAAATTATAGTTTCCGAATTTGGCCATATTAATGACCTAAGGCTCGTATTTCTGTGTTTATTATAATGAAGTCTGATTTGATATTTGATAGAGCAGTCTGACTGAGCGGTAGTCGGCAGCAGCAGGCTCGTAAGCATTAATTCAAACAGCACTTTCCTGCATTTGCCAGCAGCTCTTTGCAATGCTTGAAGCACAGCGCTGTTTATGACTTCAAGCCTATCAACTCCTGAGATCAATATTACAGTGCCTATAAGAACATCCGATAGTCAAAGGTATATGAAATACAAGTAGTATAGAGAGATGGTCCTGCAATTTCTATAACTACAACCTAAAACTTCTTACCTGGGAATATTGGAGACTCATGTTAAAAGGAACCACCTGCTTCCAATGTTCTCATGTTCTGAGCAATAACTTAAACATTAGCTTTTTTACATGGCACATATTGCACTTTTACTTCTCCAACACTGTTTTTGCATAATTTATACCAAATTGAGCATGTTTCATTATTTATTTGAGACTAAATTGATTTTATTTATGTATAAATAAATATATTAAGTTAAAATAAGTGTTCATTCAGTATTGTTGTAATTGTCATTATTACTTTTTTTTTTTATGTAATCGTCCGATTAATCGGTATCGGCTTTTTTCCCTTCAATAATCGGTGTCAGCATAGAAAAAATCATAATCGGTCGACCTCTAGTGTGTGTGTCTGCGCGGAGGGAAAGGGGCCACTTGTGACCTGTTTTCTAGAATAATAGACCTCCCAGGAAACAATACTTGTCTTTTCTCCCCCTTTCGTGGGAGGCCAATATGTTGTTCCAGTTCCAACAGAACTGTATGTGTATTTTTGTCTGGCATATTAACATATTCACGCATATTCTCACCACAGGCACAAACACATACTGTAGTTGTGGGTGTCGGGACAGGATGTCAAGCCAGTGTGTGGGCGTTGTTATGTCTAAGCTGCTCTTGTCTACGCTCTCGCCTCAGAAGGCCACGAGCAGTATTTGTTGGCCATTGTTCTACGGAGGGATGGGAGGTTCACCATTAGGAACGTGCACAGTCACACTCACTCCAACTCTCTCCTCCCAACTCTAACCAGCAGGAAATGGTGAAGGAGAATAATCGGAAATATGTCATCTAAAATCAATCATAATCAGTCAATTGCGTGCACGTCCCCCACCCCCATAAAAGGGACAAATAAAAGTCATTGAACTGAACTCTGTCCCGCCACAGGAGATCAAGCTGGCCTACAAGATGGCCAAGCGCTTCTACTCCAACCCTCCGCTTTGGGCCAAGTGTCTGTTCAGCCACTGCTACAGCCTGTGGTTCATCTGCCTGCCCGTGGGGGTGAGGCTGGCTCAGTCCAAGAGCTGGGCCATGCAACAGGCCTACAACGTCCTGCTCAAGATGAGGACATCTGAGGTGGAGGTGCTGGATGAGGTGAGGGAGGCTTGGGGTTTACTGGGTGTGTGGAGGGGGTAGGTATAGGGTCGTGAATGCTTATGGTTGGTTGTCTGTTGACGTATGCGGACATAAGTGTGTGTGTGCGTGCATTTGTCTTGTGAATGTTTGTGAACGAGTCTTTGTGTGTGTATGCTCCCATATAATCACTTCCACTACAGTGATGACAACTTCAGTGGAAGTCTAACTACCATTAGGTTTTTATTTTGTTGTGTCCTCTCACACATAGCCGCCCTCTGTCCCTCCGTAGGTGTGTTACCGTGTAGTGATGCAGCTGTGTGGCGTGTACGGTCAGCCTGTCATGGCCGTCCGTGTCCTGGTGGAGATGAAGAAGGCAGGGGTGCACCCTAACGCTATCACCTACGGATACTACAACAAGGTAGGGTACTTACACCAGCCCATACACATGCATAAGCTCCCATTTCACTCCCTTCGCCTTGGCCCTTAACCTTTAATGTTCAGTCTGCATATTAGGATGTGTAGTTGTGGATCTTCACCCATATTGCTTAGGCCTTACATAACTGCAACCAGTTAGGGTTAGGGCACTTAAAGGGACAGTGCAAGATTTTGGCTTGCAAGCTGTACCTGTAGGCTTCCAGTCATTGCGCTAATTAGCAATGTCTGGCCAAACTACCTTCAACTTCAAACTGCACGCAGGGACAAAAATGTCTACAATCTCGCGCTATCCCTTTAAAATAGCCTAAACAAATACCTCAATCCAAAGTATGTCCGTGTTCATCTCCTCTCCACTCATTTCTCCAGGCTGTTCTGGAAGGCCCCTGGCCCAGTCGGAACCGCAGTGGGCTCTTCATGTGGGCCAAGGTGCGCAACGTGGCACGCGCTCTCTCTCAATTTAAACAGGCAGTCCACCGGACTCCCGCCATGGAAGGACCCACCGTCATCACGGCAGGTGAGGTGTCCGAACACAGAGACCGAGCATGGGAGAGAGTCAATCACTTAGGTTGGAATGCTATCACCACAGTTGTTGCACCAAATGCATATCACTTTCTACACTTTTCAAATATTTTAGCTATGTAATGTACCTGTGCTTGTATGTAGGACAATACTCTCTATTTACAATATACTGTAGAAGCCCCCTTGCTATGTTTGTATTGGACTTAAATGGTTAAGTGCAGTAGCTCCCTTTTTTAGCTTGCTCAGGAAGTGATTTAGGCCCGTCAGCGGGCGGCTTGGCGAGCAGCGACGGCGACCGGCTGAGCCACGGGAGTGCAGACAGCTCCAGTGAGTCAAACGGAGAGGATCACACCCTGCTCACACGCAGCCTCATCATTATAGACACTGCAGACAACCACTGCAGCGGAGGTAGACTGCAGCCTGGAGACACTGGACCAAGTCCCTACATGTACAGCTTCCCCTAGCCCCGAACTATTAGCCCCTAGCTACTCGCTTGTTAGCCCCGAACCTCTCATCTATAGCCCCTGGCTACTAGCCTCTAGCCCGTAGCGCCTAGCCTCTAGCTCCAACACCCTAACTTCTTGCACCTACAGCGCCGAGCCTCTAGTCCCTACCCTTCAGAAGTGCACAGATCTGAAAAGACTGGGTAGATTAAGACAGTATGTTTGTGTCCCGCAGGAGTTCAGTCTGATCAAGGCTACGGCTCTAAAGATGAGTTGCACCAGGACCTAGTGGATTTGGCTCAATCAGCAGCCCTTGTAATCGCTGTGGATCAGTGCAGCAAGTCCGCAGCACAGCACAACGGTAACCAGCTCAGCCCCCCCCCGCCGTCTCAGGCATAACATAAGATCTGCAAGATGAGAAGGCAGTGTGTCAGACTTTCGTATTCATTTTTTTTGTTGATGAGCATAAATAAAATAACAAATAATTCATTGCCGATGGTGCATAAAGATGGTGGCCCCCATGTTCTTACCACAGATGCCTCGTTTGCTCAGTTTGCAGTATTGTACATTGCTCTCTGTTACTCTTACTTGTTTTTGTATTGGCAGTAGCAAAGTATACATGTAGATTGGACTGATTTTATTGTTTACGTTGAACCATGTCGTGCGGCGTACTTTAAAACCCCTGTGGGTACTGCTAAAAACAATGACGTCATATCTGAATTCCTCTTACCTTTATGCACCTTCGCCATTGGTGTGCAATCTTGTCTTGTCAGGTGGGGACATAGCTGGCTCGGTGGACAGTGCAGTGGCTGTAGCAGAGCCCCCCAGCCCTGTGAAAGCACTCCCACATGTCCCTAGCATCGTCAAACTGTCCACAGGGGCGAGTTTTGATACCGCCATGAAGAGAGGAGACGCTGGTGAGTGACGGGAGCAGACTCAAACCTAAATCTTAACCTTATCTCATATCTGAGGTTTACACATTTGATATTTGTGGTTACATGTTTGTCTTCAAAACAGCACTGAACTCTGCTTATGGTTATTGGGGGAAATTGTGGACAGAAAATGTCCCCCCCGGTATTGAAGGCATGCCTATGTGTTCATCTCTACCGACAGCCCCTGGGAAGCTGTTCTCTCTGCGCAGCCAGAGCGAGGACATCTCCCTGCCGGTTGAGGGTAGGTCTGCAGCTCCGGGTGGCTCCGGGGTGGCGGGGCCTGCGGTCCAGGTCCAGCGCCAGAAGGCCTTCTCGGAGCGCAGCTGCAGCTTCAGCGCCGAGAGCCGTGCCGGCATGCTGATGGAGAAACATGGTGTGGACCACATCGTCAGCCGCATGGGCGCCGATGCACGGATCTTGGCGGCGGCTCTCTCTGGAGGCGGCACCACCCCCCCGCCTTCGAAGCCGCTTCCCAGTGCGGCCAAAGCCCTCTTTAAGGACCTGGAGTTGGAGTCTGAGGAGGGGCGGGGTCCGACGCTGGGGAAACTATCAGAGGAGGAGGGGCCAGTAACGGACCCAACCCCACTGGAGGAGGGGTTAGGGAAAGAGGAGAAGAGGATGAAAGGTGACCGGAAGGAGGCAGGAGGGGAGGATGAGATGGGTCTAAAGTTGGAGGAGGAAGATGAGGAAAGAGATTCAGGGGGGAGGGGCTCTATTTCTCTGCCAACCTTGGAGATTAAGGAGGTGCAGGTAGGGGCAGACCCCCTCTCCCTCCTTGTCTCGGAGCACAAGGAGTTAGCCTCCATAACCAGTCAGGAGCTGCCGCAATCCCTGCCTGCCATGGTGTCCCGAAACCTGGCAGACGAGATTGAGATGTACATGAGCCTCCGGAGCCCGCTTGGCCCCAAATCCTGTAGCATGGAGCTCCACCAGGAGGGCCAGGGAGGGGACCCTTCCCCGGATGCTGCCCCAGTGAAGCAACCTCAAGAACGGAGGTCCAGCCTCCCCGTGCCCCCTGTCAAACACCCAGGGGGGTCAAGCGAGGACACAACGCCTAAACGCAGCCCCGCAGCAGTCACGCGCTCCAAGACCTTCGCCGTGAAGGCCTCCAGAAGCCCTGCCTCTTCCAGTGGTGTTGTGGCCAGCCCAAGGTCGTCACCGCTGACTGCGCTGGTGAAGTCGTCGCAGAGTGGTTCGCTGGGGTCGGTCATCAACTCCATCTCGGGCATGAAGATGGACACCCTGCTCTCGGGTCCCAAGATAGACGTGTTGAAATCAGGCATGAAGCAGGCAGGGAATCTGGCCAGCAAAGTGTGGGGGGCTGTGGCCTCAGCCTACTCTTACTCTGATGACGAGGTGAGCGGGGATGGACTGCAGAACATGCATACATAGCTAGATTAAATAAAAGATCAAGTAAAATGGTAATTAATTGCACAATAATAACCTGCAACAGTCGGATGACATACAGTGAGATCTGAAATGATTGACACCCTTGACAAAGATTAACAGAAATTACTGTATAAAATAAGGAATTCAAATACTGAGCTGTATTGTATGCAACAAAAAAAGGCAAGTTATGTTATTTTATACTAATACAATTGTTTGGTGCAAGAGATTTTGTTTAAAGAAGTAACACTTTTTTTCTCAAAGTTGGGGGTAAAAATTGACACCTGTTTTAAATACATTTTAATACCACACTTTACAAGGATAACGGCACTGAGCCTTTCAAAAGAAATGTTTTATGAGATTGGAGAACACATTGGGAGGGATCTTAGACTATTCCTCCATACAGAACCTTTCCAAATCCTTGATATCCTTCATCTGCTCCAGGGGAGAACGACTGCCCCCCCTCTCATTGAAGCCATGGAAGTTCAAGGCCGACCGTGATACCGCAGGCAGAAAACAGGATCCCCCATTATAGCAAATGGAAAAATTGCAATCTCCGTGTAAATACAAAAAATAGTACCAATAATTGCTTCTAATTCACCAGATGTATGTCATACACAAGTTATAAGGATCATTTAGTTGCTTTTGGCAGCCTACAGTACCCCTGGTCGTTCTTCAACTTGAGTAACTCAGTGAGAGGGGCAGCACTGAGCTAGCCTGCAACATCACTTCCTGGAGTAGCTCAAACTGTCCATGTTGTGTCTACATGAGACGCCATCTTAACCAACTTAATTTGGCTTCAATGCGCTATCGAGTCTTCACATGGTAATTAATGGTGTCACGTGATTGATGGGTTTGTCCATTCATATATGCAGGAATAGGTCTGCACTTATAGAAGCAAAATAGCCCCATAGCCACTGTTTAATTTGAGCCGGATCCTGCCGGAACAGGTTTATGATTTGCGCAACATTGTAGCCTATAGACCAACGTGTGGCCATTGCTGTGGTGAGATAGAAGCGCACCTGTATCTCTCACAGAACTAGAATGAGATTCACTTTCTATGATCGCTTTCTCTCTCTGCTCTGATAGACATGAGCCTGCCACTACCATCTCTCCAGAGTCATACTTCATCATTTACTTCCTTATAGAATCATAGCCATGGGAAGGATGCTGGTGGTGCCACGGCACCCCTGATAAATTGGAATACATTTGCCAACGTTCTAGAATTACTGCCAACTGTTCAGAAATAAATGAACTCATTCAGAAGACTACACCAGGAGTAGCCACGAGGATCAATAGACTTTAATTATTGCCTAACTGTGGAGTGTAGCCAATCACAATGCATTGCCTACAGTCGGAAATGCGCGGCAAATCTGTCAGTGAACAGCATGCAGCCAAAACATGCCTTTCGCAATACTTCAAATACAATCGTGGGAAAACACAGGTTGGAAAGTAAATGGCTCCTGCTGAAAAGAGAACTAATCTGCCTGTAGGCCACTAAATATGTTATAAACTTCCAAATAGACATATTGAGCGAACAACATCGTTTTACAAAGTAAAACAAGAGAGAGGCTTTTGACACGGGGCCATCAGCCATCGCCGGTGAGTGAGCTGCACATCATCGGGTGAGTCAGTGACACTGGAAAGCTTTTTCAGGACTATAATTTCGTCCTCATGTTGTACAATGTGTCTCCGCACACCTAGGCCTAGGCTAGTGATAGGTTCAAGACAAGGTCTTCTTTATTGATCTCAGAATTTCGTCAGCTACAAAGCAGACTATCATTTGTGAGGTATAAAAAATAAAATAAAAAGAATTCTTCAGTCGTCTGAAATGATGTAGAATTGCATGCGGTGTGTTTATAGAAGGCAAACATTTTCCCAGACCCTAGGCTACAGAACGTTATCGCCATGTGTGCAACTTCTTCAATGGCCTCTACTGCTCTATGCCTGTACCCGAAAGCGAGGATAATGCATGCAATGCTTTATTATAAAGGTGATTTTTATATATTTTGTTTTGCATTCCGATACCTTGCACTGGTCCTAGGACCCTTGTTAAGATCAACGGCATCATGAACTTTACCAAGTACCAGGACATTTTTGCCATAAACTTTGGCTGCTAGTGGACCTCCCAGCAAGACAATAACCACAAGCACACATCAAAATACACAACATTGGCCACAAAATCAACATTTTGCACGGGTCATCTGTCTCCAGACTTGAAACCCATTGAATACGTGTGGTTTGAATTGAAGAAGGCAATCCATACACGCAGACACTGATTAATTCTGTATGGAGGAAACTCCCTCCCAATGTGTTCTCCCATCTCATAAACCATTTAAAAAAAGGTTTGGTGCATTTGAAATCGAGTGTCAATAATTTTGACCCCTACCTTTTTTGAGGAGAAAAAACATTGACTTGTTACACAATTGCTTGGAGAAAGAGATTTTGTTTAAGTATAAAATAATTACATTTCCCCACTTTGTTTTTAGCATAAAATATACCTAAGTATTTGAATGATTTATTTTCTACAATTATTTTTGATTATCTGCATCAAGTGTCTCAATCATTTTGGACCTCACTGTAGATAACACACTGTGAAACACCAGTATATACAGGACAATGATGTAAGACTGACTTTGCAAGCAGAGCATTTAATTTCACAGGTTCATCTTGCAAAGCATATTGCAGAATGCATTCAGTTTTGTACAAGTGAGTAATATGACCATTCACAATCGTTGAGAAGTTTACATTTGGCCTTATTTCCCCATCTTCCCAGGATGAACTGGGCCCCGGCTATAGGGAAAGGGATAGTTTCCCTGCCGGGCTGGATGAGTCCATGCTGTTGGGGGGTGGAGGAAGTGACAGTCCCACCCACAGAGGGCCCACCCACGGCCTGGTGTCCAACGGCCTGACCCAGAGCAGCACCAGCCTGGGCAGCAGCAGTGGGAGCAGTGACATAGGGAGAGGAACCCACTCCACACGTAAGCATACACACACTTGACACACACACAGCTTATATAAATATAAAAAAGTATGCAGGCACACACACACACTGTTTACGCATGCACAAGAAGACAAAACAACGTTACCCGTACACCCATCAACAAACACACTCACAAGATGTGTATGGTTGAAAGTGTGTTGTGATTGTATACTCTCTGTGTGTGTGTGTGTGTGTGTATATATATATATATATATATAGACGTGACTCCAGGAAGGCCAGGCAGAGGTCCAGACTCTGAGAGGTCAGACCAAGGCTCCCACCACACCAGCTCCTCTAGTATCTACCAGAACTGTGCCCTTGAGGTGAGACTATCATACTTTATATTTACAGTTGAAGTCGGAAGTTTATGTACACCTTGGCCAAATACATTTAAACTCAGTTTTCCATAATTCCTGACATTTAATCCAAGTAAAAATTCCCTGTCTTAGGTCAGTTAGGATCACCACTTTATTTTAAGAAGGTGAAATGTCAGAATAATAGTAGAGTGATTTATTTGAGCTTTTATTTATTTCATCACACACCCAGTGGGTCAGAAGTTTACATACACGCAATTAGTATTTGGTAGCATTGCCTTTAAATTGTTTAACTTGGGACAAACATTTCGGGTAGCCTTCCACAAGCTTCCCACAGTAAGTTGGGTGAATTTTGTCCCATTCCTCCTGACTGAGCTGGTGTAAGTGAGTCAAGTTTCTCATGATGCCATCTATTTTGTGAAGTGCACCAGTTCCTCCTGCAGCAAAGCACCCCCACAACATGATGCTGCCACCCCTGTGCTTCACGGTTGGGATGGTGTTCTTCGGCTTGCAAGCCTCCCCCTTTTTCCTCAACATAACGATTGTCATTATGGCCAAACAGTTCTATTTTTATTTCATCAGACCAGAGGACATTTCTCCAAAAAGTACAATCTTTGTCCCCATGTGCAGTTGCAAACCGTAGTCTGGCTTTTTAATGTTTTTTGAGTGGTTTCCTTGCTGAGCGGCCTTTCAGGTTATGTCGATATAGGACTGATTGATTTGCACTGTTCGCACCAAAGTACATTCATCTCCTTCCTGAGCGGTATGACAGCTGGGTGATCGCATGTTGTTTATACTTAGATGTCATAACCGACTTGCCAAAACAACAGTTTGTTAACAAGACATTTGTGGAGTGGTTGAAAAACTAGTTTTAGTGATTACAACCTAAGTGGATGTTAACTTCCGACTTCAACTGTAAGTGGCTACCGTACTCAATATATTGCATTTTTATTTTTTTACCTTTTTTTACCTTTATTTAACCAGGCAAGTCAGTTAAGAAGAAATTCTTATTTTCAATGACAGCCTAGGAACAGTGGGTTAACTTGCCTGTTCAGGGGCAGAACGACAGATTTGTACCTTGTCAGCTCGGTTACTAGTCCAACGCTCTAGCCACTAGGCTACCCTGCCGCCCCATTGTATATATATTTTTTATAATATATGGTCTCACAAAGACTTAGTCAAAGACAGAGTACATACAGAAAGTATTCAGACCCCTTTTTCTACCTTTTCTTACGTTACAGCCTTATTCTAAAAAAAAAAAATTAATCATTTTCCCCCTCATCAATCTACACACAATACCCCATAATGACAAAGCAAAAACAGATTTTTAGAAATGTTTGCAAATATATACAAACACAAAATAACTGAAATATCATATTTAAATAAGTATTCAGATCCTTTATTCAGTACTTTGTTGAAGCACCTTTGGCAGCGATTACAGCCTCGAGTCTTCTTGGGTATTTGGGGAGCTTCTCCCATTCTTCTCTGCAAATCCTCTCAAGCTCTGTCAGGTTGGATGGGGAGCGTCACTGCACCGCTATTTTCAGGCCTCTCCAGAGATGTTCAAGTCCGGGCTCTGGCTGGGCCACTCAAGGACATTCAGAGACTTGTCCCGAAGCCACTCATGCTTTGTTGGCTGTGTGCTTAGTGTCGTTGTCTTGTTGGAAGGTGAACCTTCTCCCCAGTCTGTGGTCCGGAGCACTCTGGAGCAGGTTTTCATTAAGGATCTCACTGAGGGCCTCCCGGGTGGGGCAGCGGTTAAAGGTGCAGTACTGCAGCGCCAGCTGCGCCACCAGAGACTGGGTTCGCACCCAGGCTCTGTCGTAACCGGCCGCGACCGGGAGGTCTGTGGGGCGAAGCACAATTGGCCTAGCGTCGTCCGGGTTAGGGAGGGTTTGGCCGGAAGGAAAATCCTTGTCTCATCGCGCACCAGCGACTCCTGTTGCGGGCCAGGCACAGTGCGCGCAAACCAAGGTTGCCAGATGCAGGGTGTTTCCTCCGACACATTGGTGCGGCTAGCTTCCGGGTTGGATGGCGCTGTGTTAAGAAGCAGTGCGGCTGGTTGGGTTGTGTATTGGAGGACGCATGACTTTCAACCTTCATCTCTCCCGAGCCCGTACGGGAGTTGTAGCGATGAGACAAGATAGTAGCTACTAAACAATTAGATACCACGAAATTGGGGAGAAAAAGTTTTATTTTTATTAATACAATTTTATTTTATTTTTTAAAACTTTTCTCTGTTCATCATTCCCTCAAGCCGAACTAGTCGCCCAGTCCCTGCCGCTGAAAAACATCCCCACAGCACCTTAGGGATGGTGCCAGGTTTCCTCCAGACCAAAGAGTTCAATGTTGGTTTCATCAGACCAGAGAATCTTGTTTCTCATGGTCTGAGAGTCCTTTAGGTGACTTTTGGCAAACTCCAAGCGGGCTGTCATGTGCCTTTTTACTGAGGAGTGCCTTCCGTCTGGCCACTCTACCACAAAGGTCTGATTGGTGGAGCGCTGCAGAGATGGTTGTCCTTCTGGAAGGTTCTCCCATCTCCATAGAGGAACTCTGGAGCTCTGTCAGAGTAACCACCAAGGCCCTTCTCCTATTGCTCAGTTTTGCCAGGCGGCCAGCTCTAAGAAGAGTGTTGGTGGTTCCAAACTTCTTCCATTTAAGAATGATGGAGGCCACTTTGTTCTTGGGGAGCTTCAATGCTGCAGAAATGTTTTGGTACCCTTCCCCAGATCTGTGCCTCGACACAATCCTGTCTCGGAGCTCTACGGACAATTCTTTCGACCTTATCGCTTGGTTTTTGCTCTGACATGCACTGTCAACTGTGGGACCTTATATAGACAGGTGTGTGCCTTTCCAAATCATGTCTATCAATTGAATTTACCACAGGTGGCCTCCAATCAAGTTGTAGAAACATCTCAAGGATGATCAATGGAAACAGGATGCACCTGAGCTCAATTTAAGTCTCATAGCAAAGGGTCTGAATACTTTATATTAAATACATTTGACAAAATTTCTTAAAACCTGTTCTCATTTTGTCATTATGGGGTATTGTGTGTCGATTAATGAGGAAAAATAATATTATTTCATCCAATTTAGAATAAGGCTATAATGTAACAAAATGTGTAAAAAGTCCAGGGGTCTGAATACTTTCCGAATGCACTGTACAGTATGCTGTAGTAATCTGGCAGTTCATACGTACAGGGTGCTATAGGCTCATAATGGACTGTGACCTCTTTCTATCCGTAACCGATAAGTTTGTTACTTAGTCAGGTAGCTTCAGGTAGCCTATGCCAGGTGCATCTGTAATGTGTGTGTGTGTGTGTTTCTAGGTGCTGATGTCCAGCTGCTCCCAGTGTCGATCCTGTGAGTGTCTGGTATACGATGAGGAGATCATGGCGGGCTGGACGGCAGACGATTCCAACCTCAACACCACCTGTCCCTTCTGCCGCACCGCCTTCCTGCCCCTGCTCCATGTCGAGTTCCACGACCTGCGCACCACCACAGCGTGGGTGTTTGTCTGTCTGGGCCATGAAGTATACGCTTGTATAATAGTGTTTTCAATAAAACAGGATGTGAGATTTTCCATGCTAATGTTTAAATTATACTTACTAGTTCATGAAGAACTCCCTAAATGAAGCAGAATTTTGTTGTGAGACACGGTACAATTCAAATGAATCCGATTACATGTACAAAACCAGACAATTAAGCACATTTCCGGAAACGGCTACATAGGAAGATGCGGTGGCGGGCTTTGACATGGGCATTAAATACATTTTAACCTGCTACAATTGGACATACTTCATTATCTTTGTCGAAGTCATTCAAATGTTCTATGTGGCTGGATGTGTGTGCACTTCCCCTGTTTCATTGTGTGTGATCTCACCTACAGTTTCTACCTGAACCCCAGCGCATCAGGAGACAGTATCCACAGCACCAGCCAGCAGGCCACAGCTACAGGCTCCACCGAGAACAAGGTAGGGGCTGCAATGGACACCCAGACCCCTGGCCTCATCAGCTTCCCAGAATCTGAGGACCCAGGAGAGGCCCCGGCCAGCCAGACTGCCACGCACAAGAGGTCGGTTCACAAGAAGTGCCTGTCTCAAAAAAAACACATTTTAATATTCTGTCTCCATCATTATTACCTTTTATCCTTCATCTGATTTGGTGCCTTCTATTCAGTAAATTAAAGGGTTAACGTGTACCTTAATGATGCTAATGTGTAGCTAAGTGAACTTGTTCATCTGTCAATTGAACTGTAAGAACTGAAAAATGACAAGCTGAAAACTCGACTTGGCTCACTCTTGCTTTACATTTTTCTGTTGTTAAAGAGCCTCTGTCTTTGCCCTCTCCTGTCTGTCAGTTTGATACCGGAGCCGGCTCAATCGGATCCCCTGGGCCTGCTGGAGCACCAGGCAGGGAAAAGGGGGACGTCTCTGACACGCAGCAACAGTGTGGGCGGGCCTCTACAGAGCCTGGTTGCCCAGAGAGAACCAGGACACAGCGTGTCCACCACCAGCCTGCCCTGCAGCCTGACAGAGATGGTGAGTGTCCTTAGAATGTCCCTGCAATCCTTCCCACTCAGCGCACCAGGGCTTGAGTCAATTCAATTTCAGGTCAGTAAATTCAGGGTATGAAATTTAAATCAATTCAACGCTTATGAATCGAAAATGAATGATTGTTTTCTGTATGTGGTCTTTCATTGAAATAGAATTTACTCTGAAACTGCAGCACATGTACAGGCCATGCTTTTCTATGCTATTGAGAAAGCAAAGAGGATGTTTACACAGTGCTGTCAAACCACATTTGTCAAAATCCAGAAATAAAATGACTGACCACTGATACGTAATCAGTGGTCACTGTCCAATGGAATAGGTGATTCACTGTGTTTGTGGTGGGAGGCAACAAAGGTTCTATTTATGTGGATGGTCAGGAGTTATGCAACTGACTAAAGCGCTGTTTGTGTGTGTGGTTCTCAGGATGGCCTGGGACAGAAACGGCCCAACCCAATGCCCGTGTCTGTGCCCTACCTCAGCCCCCTGGTCCTCCGCAAAGAACTAGAGACCCTACTGGAGAATGAGGGAGACCAAGTAACACACATTTAACAGATATAAGAATATTTTCAGAAAGAAGCAATATTACAGGACAGCAAAGTGGGACCCATAGATTCTCACATGTAGTATGATTTACAGTATGTGGCATTGATGTTGAAGGGCCCCTGTGTTTTTAAAAATGTCATAAATGTAGCTTGCTGTTGTATGTGTCCCTTGATGTTCTGGTCATTTGTCGCCCTCGCTGTTGCTGCTTCCATTTTTATTTAACTGTTAATCTTTACAGATTTGAACATTAAGCTGTAGTATCGCTTATAAAGCACAGTTTAATTGGTTTTCTCCATCAGGTCATCTACACCCACAAATTCCTGAGCCAGCACCCCATCATATTCTGGAACCTGGTGTTTTATTTCCAACGCCTGGACCTGCCCAGCTACCTGCCTGGCCTCATCCTCACCTCGGAACACTGTAACAATGGAGTACAGGTACATAACCATGCAGAACTCACACACGCTACTCATCTACACAAATATTCACACACAGCTTACAAACAGTGCTCTCTACTCGTGATCACCTCAGAGCGACCAGCCACCATGAACCTTTATTTAACTAGACACGTCAGTTAAAAACAAATTCATATTTACATTGACCATCTACCGGGGAACAGTGGTTTATAACTGCCTTGTTCAGGGGCAGAATGACAGATTTTTACCTTGTCAGCTCGGGGATTCGATTCAGTAACTGGCCCAACGCGCTAACCACTAGGCTACCTGCCGCACCTGTTAAAGGTCATGCACTATCAAAATCATGTTTTTCATTAATGATGGTATTTGAAGGGAACCAGATCAAAGTATGAAAAATGACTTGCTTCTATGTTGATAACGTTTGATCATGTTTGATCATAAAGTTACTGGTCTCCTCCCCCATGTCAAACACTTGGACTCATTATTAAGGGGACAAGATGACATCACCTTAACTCTCTTTTTAATACACCAATGGTATCATGCTATTCTCTTACCTAATTAAAATCAGTACTGTCTTGTAACCAACATCGGCAAAGACACGGTGGTTTATAGCTAGCTAGACAGCTACTCTACTGGTGCCAGCAAAAATAATGTAAAGTTTACACTATTCATCTATGGCAAAGACACTTATATGTTTCCCCTTTCATCTGTGTCTGGTGTTAGATAGTTACTGACTAGCTAGGTTTTTATCCGTGTCTGGTGTTAGCTGGTTACTGACTAGCTAGGTTTTCTGCCAGCATGGAACAAAAGGGGGTGTCATTCAAAACTCAGACGCAGTTGTCATGTCAACACATCTGTCAGTGCTGCTGTGAACCGCATCACAGCCATGAGAGAGAAAGTACTTTTCAGAATGACTGTTCAGGACCTTTAAAGCAGTGCAACAGTAGATAACTGTGTGTCTGTATTTTCCATTCACTATGTCCACAGCTCCACCAGACATCCCTGTCCCAAGACAGTAAACAGGTGTATGTTCAGCTGCTGTGGGACAACATCAATCTGCACCAGGAACCTGGGGATCCCCTCTACCAGAGCTGGAGGACCCTGAGTGACTACACACTCTCTCACACATACATAGCTCTCATACATCTAATCAAGCAATCATTCTCAGAACACTGAGCTGTCTGTCTTAACTTTTTAACATACATGTCCTGCTCATATTTGATAATGGAACACAGTTTGAGTTGACAGCTAATGAATAGAGCCATATACGTAAAAAACAATTATTCTAATGTATTGAATAGTGACTGAGTACTGAAGAATCTCTGTTTCCCAGTGGAGAAGAAGGGCACCCTGGCCCCCACGGATTACCAGGAGACACGGACTCTCCTCAACAGCATCGTCCGCAGCATCCAGACCAACGACGTCTATGGCCCCATCAACCTGCTTCTCCGGGAGGTCAAGAGGAACCCAGAGGTCAAACGCCAAAGGTCAGTCCTCTAAAGCTTATATGTGGGGGTGACACATTTATGAGCCAATGTCAACGTTTGGTGTGAACTTCTCGAATGTAAACTTTAGATTTTGATCTATTTATTGGTCTCTTATCAGGGGTATCTATCGGGAGATCCTCTTCCTGGCGCTGGTGGCATTGGGACGGGAGAACATTGACGTCGGTGAGTGAACTGCATGACACAACCAGTCTTTTTTTTAAACCAAGACATGGATTTGGGTAATTCCAATCATTCAGTGTCTTGTTCCTGAGTTTAATGAGCTAAATTGTTTTTTTCCCCCCTTGTCTCCCCAACAGAGGCTTTTGACCGTGAATACCGCCTGGCCTTTGATGAGCTGAGCCCAGAGCAGCTCAAGGCCCTGCATAAGATCGACCGGCCACCCAACACCAACGTCCAGTGGTGCCTCAAGTGCTTCGGCGCTCCAGTCATCTGATTTGGCCCCTGCTGCCATCTGCTGGACGGTCTGAGGACCTCACTCACACTGGAGAGAAGCAGACAAGAGAAAGGGGGGAAGGAACTTGATGGGTGAGGGTGTAAGGGAGAATTTTTGCACCTTCATATCACCCAAAGATGGTACTATTTCATCCCGAAAGTCCCTTTTGTTGTTCTTTCCCCGCGGGCCGCTTGTATTGCATTGTTATTTATGTAAATACTCTGGAAGGTCAGGAAAAGAGCCTTGTTTATCAAATGTATTTATAAAGCCCTTCTTACATCAGCTGATGTCACAAAGTGCTGTACAGAAACCCAGCCTAAAACTCCAAACAGCAAGCAATGCAGGTGTAGAAGCACTATACATTAACTGAACCGTTGGTAAACGAATAGGTTAACAAAATAACCGTATATGAACAATTAAGCTTGTATGATAGCAAGCTAGCTCCAGTAGCATGGCAGGAAGGGGGGACACCTATGATATAAAATGGTGTGGTGAGAATGTCACTTGTACAGTGTTAGTCCCTTTTATGATCGAGTATGCGTGTCTCTCACTGCCCAGTCCTGAGTGGCTTTGCTCCATCTCTGTCCTATAGCCCCAGGATCTGACCAACACCCCTGGCCCTAGAACCACTTTTTAGTATTCTAGTAGGTGATTTACCCATGGACAGAATACTGATCGTCACTGTCATTGATGTGCACTTTTAGAAACTGTAGCTTTACCAGTCCGTCGGTTGTCTTTTTTGTACATATTTTTCTATATGGGGGATGCCTTGATGCTGATAATGATTTCTACAGATTCAGTCTTCACTATTGTTGTTGTGTCATTGTGGGTGTTTGTCTTTGAATGCAATTCGTTATTGAGAAGTAGATTTCTCTCGTTTTCTGTGTAAATAAGCGTTGGAGATTTAGTTCGAGAACATTCCAGAACCCTGCGAACGTGTCTTAAAAGAAAAGCCTGAACTAAATGTTTTATTCTTACAACATCGACATCCCAATGGGAGAGAAAAGGAATCCGTCGCAGCATACTCAACCTAGAATGTTTCAGGTTTAGCCACTAGCCATTTTGGGGCTAAAAATCAAATGTAACCATGAATAGGAAGGGAACTGAGATGCCAAACTACTGAATGCAGCTCTTTCCTTCCTTGATGCCTTGAGCAAAAGACGAGAGCCGTTCTGTCACAGGGAAAGAAACCACGGTAAGTTACTGCGGTGCCTCAGTAGTAGTGACAAGTCCAACATACAGTTAAACTCTTATGGTAATATATGCTTTCATGTGATTAAAAATCTGCTTGTGTACATGCTTGGGTTACTCCATAATATATCGACAGTATATCTGACTGACATAGAAATATCCCTCCCTTTGAAAGCTTAACCATCATGAAGCATTGTAGTTAAGGAAGATAAGCTAGCTTTTTAAAGGTTTACATATTAGTGAGGTCTGCCTTAATTCATTTTATCCCATCTCTTGTTTTCCTTTTATTGTGAATGGAATATCAACTTTGAGCAGCGGAAGAGACTTTACACAGCACATAAAGGGTTCATTCAAACCGGATAACTATGCCCCGGGCCTGTAGGATCAGGTCTACATCTGTCCATGTCATCTTTATTATTATTATTATTTGAAAGGCAAAACTTATCCAAGCTCAGCACTCCTACTCTAAGACGCTTTAAGAATACGGACCCAGATGACATTACATAAAGTATCATAACGGCTCTACACACCACGTTGAAGGTGGTCCTTTCTAGATACAAATGGGAGAGTCACACAGAAGTGTGAGTACTGTCAGATTGCACTGCTTAGATTAGTACGTGATTTAACCCCAATAGGGATCATCTGTTCCAACATCAAACTTTACCACCGCGGAACCTAAAACCTGCAGGAAACCTAAATCCAACTGTTGATTATTATAACATATGGACAACAACATGTATCAAGCCAATCACAGTGGTGTTATACATTTGATAACTAACTTATATCGAAGCGATTCTATCGTGACATTTGAGCATTTCCTGTTGGCTAAAAGCTGTGCTTGATGTGCTCGTCAGAGGGTGTATACAAAATGGTTCAATCTACCGTCCTGTGGAATGCACGTGAATGTCTATACACTATTGTACTGCAATAAATGAGTTGTGACCTGATTCAAACAAAACCTGATGCATTTTTATACAGTAGTCAATGCATGGGTTTGGGGACAATTACTCGGCTACTCTTCGCCATCCCAATTCTGGAAAAGTTCCTGAAGAATGAATGATTTAAAATAGTTAAATAATTCAATTTGGCTTCACACATAAATTAATGCACGTTGAGGATTATCATCATAGCCCTCTTACAGTAATCGCTCAATAAAATAAAGTACAAGATCATAAACTGTATCGGAATATTTGTAACATATTACTCAGTTCCCTCTGTGGTCTGCAAATAATAAACATCTTACAAGTTCTTCTACTCCGCCTGGCACCGGATGCTATTCTATTTTGCAAAGGGACACTGACGTGCCATTAGCCCAAACCCTAAAGGCTGGATAGATGGGCTCAGAGAACTTTGTGCGGAATGTATGAAGATGGGTCAATGTGCTACAGGAGACACTGTAAAAGGACAGAGTGCCAGCTGACCAGTCCAGATACAGTCCCAGTTTGTTGGAGGGGACAGGTATGGCAGTGCTCGTCATATTGTGCCAGGCCATGTATTGGTCATCAGCACAAAGCAGACTCCAGGACTTGTCATTGTGTCCGAGGAGGAGGTCGTTGTGCCTTCCTCTCCTGCTGATATCTTTGTATGCTATTCCTATAAGTTGAATACTTGTTCCCCTCCACCTCCCAGTAACAGCGTCCAGTCAATCCCACAGTGCATAACACCTGTGTAGGGCGCTCAAACCTGTCTGGGTGATCAAGATATGGTTGCATTTCTCCTCGGGTGACTTCTCTCAGACAGCGAGAGCTCTCTGTGTGCCATGTTTTGGTCTAGTGTCAGCTCACGGGCATCTAATAGGAATGACAGACGAGAAATAAAATAAATATTCATATCCATTTAAATGATATACACTGATCAAAAATATAAACATGCAACAGTTCATATAATCAGTCAATTGAAATAAATTCATTAGGCCCTAATTTATGGATTTCACATGTTCTGAGAGGGCATAGGTCCATGCCAGGCCCAATGAATTAGAATGAGTTTTTCCCCCACGAAAGGGCTTTATTACAGACGGAAATACTCCTCAGTTTCATCAGCTGTCCGGGTGGCTGGTCTCGGGTGATACGACAGGTGAAGAAGCCAGATGTGGAAGTCCTGGACTGCTGTGTAAGTCCTGGACTGCTGTGTTTACACGTTGGATGCACTGCAAAATTCTCTAAAACGACGTTGGAAGTGGCTTATGGTAGCGAAATTAGTATTAAATGCTCTGGTGGACATTCCTGCAGTCAGCATGCCAATTGCACGCTCCATAAAAACTTGATTTCTGTGGCATTGTGTTTGTGTGGCCTTTATTGTCCCCAGCACAAGGTGTACCTGTGTAATGATGTTTAATCAGCTTCTTGATATGGCACACCTGTCAGGTGGGTGTATTATCTTGGCAAAGGAGAAATGCTCACTAATTGGGAGGTAAACAAATGTGTGCACCAAATTTGAGAGAAATAAGCTTTTTGTGCATGTGGAACATTTCCGGGATTTTTTTTATTTCAGCTCATGAAACATGGGACCAACACTGTACATGTTGCGTTTACATTTGTTTTTGTAATTTAAGCTTATTAATCAGAACATTCTTGACTTAGTTCTTCAGGCCAGCTTTTAACCAGCATTCTGCATCATGTTCAACACTAAAGTAGAAGTAGAAGATTAGATCTACAGTCCCTTCATAGCCATAGCGTGCCTGTGTGCAGAAAGGCCACACAATTGTCACTGACAGCATAGATTAGTTATAATGGTTTCTACATTTGTAGTTACCAGATGGTCTGTTTCCTACCTGAGTTTCCCAAGATTATAGAGTGGGTTCTCTAGTAAAGTAGAGAGCAGTTTCACTCCTGGGTTGTTGTAGCTCAATTCTAGTTCTTTCAGGCATGAGGGGTTTGACTTCAGAGCAGAGGCCAGAGAAACACTGCCTTCCATCGTGACTCCACAGAATGACAACTTGCAGTGCAAAGACTTCCGTATTGCGGAACATCCACGTTAGCTCGATTGAAATGTAAAGGCAATGATCCCACGTTCGCGGAGACCGCATTGACGGTAAACGATGCGTATGTCGGCTCAATCGGAAATTACCTTCACATTTTAACGAGGATCTTCCTCTATACTTCTGTTATACAAACTGAATCCAGACCTTATTGAATTATCTCAAGAATCACACATACTCTTTGACCCCACTGTCCTATTCCTGTATGACACTTTTATTTGGTTATGAGAGAGCAATACTTAATCAAAGTAGTTGTCGTTCAAGGTTTTTTCAAGTAGCCTACTTTTGAGGGGAAACCTGTTACCTCAGTGTCTCCAGTTTACAGTGTGGATTCTTCAGTCCAACAGAGAGCAGCTTCACTCCTGAATCCTGCAGGTAATTTACGCTCAGATCCAGCTCTCTCAGCTGTGAGGAGTTTGAGCTGAAGCCAATGTTTCACAGCATTTCTCTGAGATTGCATCCATTCAACCTTAAGAAAATGAGAAAATACAGCATAGTCGAGCTGACCGGTATGAACACAAGTCAATGCATTTATAGTGCATTGTTTTTGTTTGTAAAATAGGCAAAGTATTCAAGTTCTTACATAGCCTTTCTGGATGCTTTGACCACTGGCAGCAGCCTCCGAAGACCTTCCTCTGATTTGGAGTATTTCTTCAGGTCAAACACATCCAGCTCCTCTTCTGAAGTCAACAACAACAGACGAGAGCTGACCACTGCAGGTGAGCTCAGGGAGCTTTGGATCTCCTCCACTAGGGAATGGTCATTCAGCTCAATCAGACAGTGGAACAGGTTAATGCATCTCTCTGGAGACAGGTTTTCTCCTTGATGTACTTGGCTGTCTCCTTGTTGGATTGTGGCCCGATATTGGTCTGCGTCAAACCTTGCAGGAGAATCTGATTGGACTCCTGTGAGAGACCAAGTAGGAAGCGAAGGAATAGATCCAGGTGTCCGTTCTTGCTTTGTAAGGCCTTATCCACTGCGCTCTTGTGGAGGATGCTTGTTGGCATGTGGGTGAGCAGTGGTTTCATTGAACTGGGAGGTTCTTTTACCATCACATTGTCACTGTTGTTGCTGAAGATGAGAAAAACATACAAAACAGCAAGAAACTCCTGAATGCTCAGATGCACAAAGCAGTACAACTTCTTTTGGTACAATCCATACTCTTCTCTGAAGATCTGTGTGCACACTCCTGAGTATTCTAAGGTTTCTTTGACATCAATGCCACTCTCTCTCAGGTCTTCCTCATAGAAAATCAGATTGCCCTCATCCAGTTGTTGAAAAGCCAGCTTTCCAAGTGACATGATGGTTTTCTCATTCCTTTGCTGATTCATCTCATGTTCTCCATGGTACTTCAGGTCCATCTGTTTAGTCAGGAACGTCAGGAAGTGTGTGTACATTTCAGTTTGAGTCTGGCATTTCTCCTTTCTTTTCTTCAGACAAAATTTTATCCAGAACTATCCCTGAAATCCAACAGAAGATAGGTATGTGGCACATAATATGGAGGCTCCTAGATTTCTTCAGGTGCGTGATGATTTTGCTAGTCAGGTTCTCGTCACAGAATTTTTTTCTTGAAGTACTACTCCTTCTGTGGGTCATCAAACCCTCCTACTTCCGTCACCTGCTCAACACACGTAGGGGGGATGCGGTTGGCTGCTGCTGGTCGGAAGGTTATCCAGAGTTGAGCTGAGCGAAGCATATTCCCCATGATGAGGTTGGTCAGCAGCACGTCCACTGAGGTTGACTCTGACATCACAGCAGATCTTATTGTTCTGGAAGTCGAGGAAGTCGACACTCATCCAGACCGTCAAAGATTAACATGACTTTGTATTTGCCATAGTTGGAGATACCTGATGTTTTGGTTTCCAACAAGAAGTATTGATGAAGTTCCATCAAGCTGTGCATCTCCTCCATCAAATTCAGCTCACGGAATGGCAGTGAAATTATGAGTTGAATATCTTGATTGGCTTTTCCTTCAGCCCAGTCCAGAATGAACTTCTGCACAGAGATTGTTTTTCCAATGCCAGCAATTCCCTTTGTCAGCACAGTTCTGATCGGTTTCTCTTGTCCAGGTAAGAGTTTGAAGATGCCATTACATTTGATTGGTGTATCTTGTGTTGCTAGTCTCCTGGATGCTCTCTCAATCTGTCTCACCTCATGTTCATGATTGACCTCTCCACTTCCACCCTCTGATGTACAGCTCTGTGTAGATGTTACTGAGAAGAGTTGGGTTCCCCTGCTTAGCTATTCCCTCAAATACATGTTGGCTTTTTGTTTAATTTGGCACACTGCTAGCTCTCCTAAAAAACTCAGAAAATAATGTTATTAAATCTGACATGAAATCTATGTGAGAATGGTTCTTTATCACTTTTTGTATGACTGCCTGACTCCTTTACACAGATAGTTTCCTTGGTGTCCACATCACCAACAAACTATCATTGTCCAAACACACCAAGACAGTTGAAGAGGGCACGACAAAGCCTATTCCCCCTTAGGAGACTGAAAAGATTTGGTATGGGTCCTCAGATCCTCAAAAAGTTATACAGCTGCACCATCGAGAGCATCCCGACTGGTTGCATCACTGCCGGGTACGACAACTGCTCGGCTTCCGACCCCAAGGCACTACAGAGGGTAGTGCATAGGGCTCGGTACATCACTGTGGCCAGGTTTCCTGCCATCCAGGATCTCTATACCAGGTGGTGTCAGAGGAAGGCCCTAAGAATTGTCTACGACTCAGCCACTCTACTCATAGACTGTTCTCTCTGCTACCGCACGGCAAGTGGTACCGGAGCGCCAAGTCTAGGTCCAAAAGACTTCTTAATAGCTTCTACCCCCAAGCCATGAGTCTCCAAAACAGCAAATCAAATGGTTACACAGATTATTTGCATTGCCCCGCCCCCCCATTTTACGCTGCTGCTACTCTGTTTATTATCTATGCATAGTCACTTTAATAACTCTAACTACATGTACAGTTGAAGTTGGAAGTTTACATACACCTTAGCCAAATACATTTAAACTCAGTTTTTCACAATTCCTGACATTTAATCCTAGTAAAATTCCCTGTTTTAGGACAGTTAGGATCACCACTTTATTTAAAAAATGTGAAATGTCAGAATAATAAGAGAGTGATTTATGTCAGCTTTTATATATTTCATCACATTCCCAGTGGGTCAGAAGTTTACATACACTCTATTATTTGGTAGCATTGCCTTTAAATTGTTTAGCGTGGGTCAAATGTTTCGGGTAGCCTTCCACAAGCTTCCCACAATAAGTTGGATGGATTTTGGTCCATTCCTCCTGACAGAGATGGTGTAACTGAGTCAGGTTTGTAGGCCTCCTTGATCGCACACACTTTTTCACTTCTGCCCATAAATTCTCTATGGGATTGAGGTCAGGGCTTTGATGGCCACTCCAATACCTTGACTTTGTTGTCTATAAGCCATTTTGCCACAACTTTGACACCAAGCATACTACCACTGTCCATTTGGAAGACCCATTTGCGACCAAGCTTTAACTTCTTGACTGATGTCTTGAGATGTTGCTTCAATATATCCACATAATTTTCCTCCCTCATGATGCCATCTATTTTGTGAAGTGCACCAGTCCCTCCTGAAGCAAAGCAACCCCACAACAAGATGCCACCCCCGTGCTTCACAGTTGGGATGGTGTTCTTCAGCTTGCAAGCCTCCCCTTTTTCCTCCAAACATAACTATGGTCATTATGGCCAAACAGTTTTATTTTTATTTCATCAGACCAGAGGACATTTCTCCAAAAAGTACGATCTTTGTCCCCATGTGCAGTTGCAAACCGTAGGCTGGCTTTTTTTATGGCGGTTTTGGAGCAGTGGCTTCTTCCTGGCTGAGCGGCCTTTCAGGTTATGTCGATATAGGACTCGTTTTACTGTGGATATAGATACTGGAGGACACAGATAAAAGTATCTTCACAAGGTCCTTTGCCGTTGTTCTGGGATTGACTTGCACTTTTCACACCAAAGTACGTTAATCTCTAAGAGACAGAACGCGTCTCCTTCCTGAGCGGTATGACGGCTGAGTGGTCCCATGGTGTTCATACTTGCGTTTTATTGTTTGTACAGATGAAAGTGGTACCTTCAGGCGTTTGGAAATTGCTCCGAAGGATGAACCAGACTTGTGGAGGTCTACAATTTGTTTTCTGAGGTCTTGGCTGATTTTTGATTTTCCCATGATGTCAAGCAAAGAGGCACTGAGTTTGAAGGTAGGCCTTGAAATACATCCACAGGTACACCTCCAAATGACGTTAATTAGCCCATCAGAAGCTTCTAAAGCCATGATATCATTTTCTGGAATTTTCCAAGCTGTTTAAAGGCACAGTCAACTTAGTATATGTAAACGTCTGACCCACTGGAATTGTGATACAGTGAAATAATCTGTCTGTAAACAATTGCTGAAAAAATTACTTGTCTCATGCACAAAGTAGATGTCCTAACTGACTTGCCAAAACTATAGTTTGTTAACAAGAAATTTGTGGAGTGGTTGAAAAACGAGTTTTAATGACTCCAACCTAAGTGTATGTAAACTTCCAACTTCACTGCCTTCAGAATGTATTCACACCCTTTGATTTATTCTACATTTTTTGGCCGAAAAAAGTTCAGGAGTAAAAATTTGCATGGACTCACTCTGTGTGCAATAATAGTGTTTAATGACTTGTCAGTGAATCTGTTTGAAATTCACTGCTCGACTGAGGGACCTTAAAATTATCTGTGTGGATGTGAGGATACAGAGATCAAGGTCCCTCAATCGAGCAGTGAGGTTTTCTAATGCCTAGCAAAGGGCATCTTATTGATAGATGGCTCTTAATAATATCCCTTTGATCATGGTGAAGTTATTAGTTATATCAATATACCCAGTCAGTACAAAGATACAGGTGTCCTTCCTAACTCAGTTGCCGGAGAGGAAGGAAACCACTCAGGGATTTCACCATGAGGCCAATGGTGACTTTAAAACAGTTAGAGTTTAATGACTGTGATAGGAGAAAACTAAAAACGGAACAACATTGTAGTTACTCCACAATGTTAACCTAATTGACAATGAAAGGAAAGCTTGTACAGAACAAAAAAATATTCTAAAACATGCATCAAGGCACTAAAGTAACACTGCAAAAAATGTGGCAAAGCAATTAACTTTTTATCTTGAATACAAAGTGTGTATATTTGATTTGCCCTAAACATATTACGGAGTACCACTCTCCATATTTTCAAGCATAGTGGTGGTTGCATCATGTTATGGGTATGCTTGTAATCGTTAAGGACTGGGGAGTTTTCAGGATAAAAAAAAATAAATGGAATGGAGCTAAGCAAAGGCAAAATCATACAGGAAAACACAAGGCCAAATCTACACTGGCGTTGCTTACAAAGAACACAGTGAATGTTCCTGAGTGGCCGAGTTCATCTTGACTGAAAACTACTTGAAAATCTATGGCAAGACCTACAAATGGTTGTCTAGCAATGATCAACAACCAATTTGACAGAGCTTGAATCATTTTAAAAGAATAAATGGGCAAATGTTGCACAATCCAGGTGTGGAAAGTTCTTAGAGACTGGCTTTAACACAAAATGTGGAATAAGTCAATGGGTATGAATACTTTCTCAAGGCACTGTATGTATACTGAACAAAAATAGATGCAACAATTTCAAAGATTTTACTAAGTTCATATAAGGAAATCAGTAAATTGAAATCCATTAATTAGGCCCTAATCTACAGATCTCAAGACTGGGAATACAGACATTCATCCGTTGGTAACAGAAACCCCAAATAAAAGTATGGGCGTAGATCAGAAAACCAATCACTATCTGGTGTAACCCCCATTTGCCTCGTACAGCGCGACACATCTCCTTCCTATTGAGTTCATCAGGCTGTTGATTGTGGCCTGTGGAATGTTGTCCCACTCTTCTTCAATGGCTCTGAAGTTGCTGGATATTGGCGGGAACTGGAGCATGCTGTTGTACACGTCTATCAAAAGCATCCCAAACATGCTCAATGGGTGACATGTCTGGTGAGTATGCAGGCCATGGAAGAACTGGGACATTTTCAGCTTCTAGGAATTGTGTACAGATCCTTGCAACATGGGGCCATGCATTATCATGCCGAAACATGAGGTTATGGCGGCGGATGAATGGTATGACAATGGGCCTCAGGATCTTGTCACGGTATCTCCGTACATTCAAATTGAAATCAATAAAATGCAATTGTGTTTGTTGTGGGGAACTCTGTTCAATGTTGACATCAACAAACCGCCCACGTGATGCCATACATGTGGTCTGCGGTTGTCAGGCTGGTTGAGCGTATTGCCAAATTCTCTAAAACGACATAGGAGGCAGCTTAGGGTAGAGAAATGAACATTCAATTCTCTGTCAAAAGCTCTGGTGGACATTCCTGCAGTCTGCATGCCAATTGCACGCTCCCTCAAAATTTGAGATAGCTGTTGTAGTGTTGAGACAAAACGGCGCAATTTAGAGTGCCCTTTTATTGTCCCCAGCACAAGGTGCACCGACTCCAGTGCCGCACTGGCCACCGACAGACACTGGGCCTTGGCTTCCAAGTCGGGCTGGCCATGGAGTGAGTCGGCGTAGTTGAGGGCGATGTGAATGTTCTTGTTGCAAACAGAGCACTGGTCGGCGGCATGGGACAGGACAACCTCCCATTGGGCCAAAAGGAGGGCTCGGCCTCCCTGCCATTGTGTTGTCCAATCTCATAACATTTTAGATAAAGACTCAGGGTCATTATCATCGCAAGGTGAGGTATTGAAAGGTATTGAAAACAGGGTGCCAATAATTTCAATGATTTCTTTTTAAACAACATTTCTTTCTCTGAGCAATTGTGTATAAAATATACATTTCCCATGTTTTGTTTGCATACAATATAGCTCAGTATTTGTATTATTTATTTTATAGTCCTTTTTGCTCATTTTATCAAGGGTGGCAATCATTTTTGACCTGACTGTTGATGTATCAGTACATAGTGAACTCCAAAAGTATTGGGACAGTGACACATTTCTGGTTGTTTTGGCTCTGTAATCCAGCACTTTGCATTTGAAATACGATACAACGAGGTCAAAGTACAGACTGTCAGCTTTAATTTGAGGGTATTTTCATCCACATCGGTGAACCGTTTAGAAATTGCAACACCTTTTGTACATAGTACCTCATGTTAGTGGACCAAAAGTATTGGGACAAATTTACTTGTGTATTAAAGTAGTCAAAAGTTTAGTATTTGGTCCCATATTTTATTTATCCTTTATTAACCAGGTAGGCAAGTTGAGAACAAGTTCTCATTTACAATTGCGACCTGGCAAATGAAAAAGATATGCATAGCACGCAATGACTACATCAAGCTTGTGACTACACATTTGTTGGATGAATTTGCTGTTTGTTTTAGTTGTGTTTCAGATTATTTTGAGGCAGAAATTAATGATAAATTATTAATTTGTGCCAGAAACTAATGGCAAATAATCTATTGTGCCATTTTGGAGTTACTTTTATCGTATATATGAATATGTTTCAAAACACTTCTACATTAATGTGAATGGTACCATGATTACAGATAGTCCTGAGAATGAATTGTGATTAGTGAGGAAGTTACAGGACAAATATCATACCTTCCCAAAAAATGCTAACCTCCCGTTATTGTAATGGTTAGCATGTCTTGGGGGTATGATATGTCTCTCGAACAAAGATATTCAGTGATATCAGGCCCCAGAACCGCCACAATATTTATAAAGGTCACTGTGGTTAGTGGGTGATTTCTTTCACCTGTAAACATCCAGGATTCCATATGGTCTTGTCAGCTGATCCAGACAGCAGGTAATATGACCACTGCCCACACTGCTGCTGTGTGTCCCTACAATACAAAGAGCACAACTTGCCATGGTCACTCACCTGGGTTGTGTTCAGTAGGGAGAAAAAGTTGAAACTTATCCAATTAGAACAGATTTTAATTTTATGTTCCAAAAGGTTTTGCTACAGTGAGCCCTACTGAACATGACCCAGATCAAAGTTAGAAAAGTCACTTTATCTGTAAGGTCATGAGTCAGTCAGTAGTGTTCCAAACGTCAGAGGACAGAGTACAGACTGTGCATATACATGACATGGACAGTTTCAAAGCATTAGAAATGTGCCTCATTTCACTATTTCTACTTTCTCACCAACTCCATTTATAATTAATAAAGACAAGTCAAGCTTCATGAAAGATCCAATTTGTACACATTTTTATTGCAGCACATGCAATCCAATAGTCTCAAAAGTCAATTAATCACTTGAACAGAGACTAGTAATAATATAAGGAAAGGAAAGGGGAAACCAGTGTGTTTTAAGTCACAGGAAATCAGATCACTGCAGTTCTTTTAAAACCAGCTGGCAGCACTCGCCGACCTTGGCCGGGTCGGTGACCGAGGTATACTTGGCGATCTGTGACATGACCCCCAGTGACTTGGCCAGGTCCTGGGCTGTCTGGTCAGAGGCCACTGTGGTCCCCAGAGCCACCAGGAGCCTGAACACTGCCTCCTTGTCCTGCACCGACTCCAGTGCCGCGCTGGCCACTGACAGACACTGGGCCTTGGCCTCCAGGTCGGGCTGGCCGTGGAGTGAGCCAGCGTAGTTGAGAACGAGAGTCGCGAGGGCGATGTGAATGTTCTTGTTACACACAGAGCAGAGGTCGGCGGCGTGGGACAGGACAGCCTCCCGTTGGGCCAATAGGAGGGCCCGGCCTCGCCAGCCACTGAAGCAGTTGCACAGTGTCCGCAATGCCAGCATCTGATTGGCTGGCCGACCCTGAGGCTTCATCAGGCTCAGCAGGTGGTTGCAGAGCGCCACGCCATCATCCGCGTCGCCACCGCACAGGCTGTCGTTGACCTGCGGGTGGCGCACCGCCAGTCGCAGGATGTCCAGGACGGGGAAGACGATGTCTGCAGGACAGGAGAACAGGTGATCACAGCTCAATGAAAATGGTACATTACCATATGTTAAATTATTGTAATGTGCAAAGGTTTCACATACTTGAAAAGGCCGATAAGCATTTTTGTTTTAAGAATAAAAGGCCCTATCAGGACTTCAGAGGGTAAAGTGCAAGAGTGGGCAATACCAGTGCTGGGGGCTTGCAGTCCACTCAAACACACCTGACCATAATTGCTTGACTATCTATACTGAACAACAATATAAACGCAACATGCAACAATTATAAAAGATTTTTACTGAGTTACAGTTCAAGTAAGGAAATCAGTCAATTGAAATAAATTCAATAGGCTCTAATCTACGGACTTCACATGACTGGGCAAGGGCGCTGCATGGTCAATGCTGCACATAAATTCACTAGCGTTCTATAATTAAACTATCAGTTTTTTTAACCCCTTTTTCTCCCCACGTTCGTGGTATCCAATTGGTAGTTACAGCCTTGTCTCATAGCTGTAACTCACGTACGAACTCGGGAGACGCGAAGGTCGAGAGCTGTGCTTCCTCCGAAACGCAACCCAACCAAGCCGCACTGCTTCTTGACACAATGCCCACTTAACCCGGATGCCAGCCACGTCAATGTGTCGGAGGAAACACTGTACACCTGGCGACAGTGTCGGCGTGCACTGCACACGGGCCGCCATAGGAGTCGCTCGTGCACGATGGGACAAGGACATCCCTGCCAGCCAAACCCTCCCCTAACCCGGACGAAGCTGGGCCAATTGTGCGCTGCCCCATGGGTCTCCCGGTCACGGCCAGCTGCGACAGAGCCTGTAGCTATACAGTCTGATAATACAAGTGATGGTGTAGACCTACATCTGCTTGTTTTTTGTGCAACAGTATCTTCTAAATCAGATGCGCAAAGCAAGAATAAGTTAACTACATGAAGTTCTAAGATATACCCAAAGATTATAGGGCCCTATAGGAAACACTTGTCAACATTTTGGTTCCTACCCTGTCACAATAACTACAGTTGAAACTGGGATTCATCCATGAAGAGTACACTTCTCCAGCATGCCAGTGGCCATCGAAGGTAAGCATTTGCCCACTGAAGCCGAACTACAGTCATGTCAAGACCTTGGTGAGGACGACAAGCATGCAGATGAGCTTCCCAGTTTTATCAGCTTTCCTGGTGGCTCGTCTCAGATGATCCCGCAGGTGAAAAGGATGGATCTGTAGGTCCTGGGCTGGTGTGGTCCGCGGTTGGACATACTGCCAAAAATTACAGTTGAGGTGGCTTATGGTAGAGAAATTAACATTAAATTCTCTGGCAACAGCTCTGGTGGACATTTCTGCAGTCAGTATGCCAATTTCACACTCTCTCAACTTGAGACATCTGTGGCATTGTTTTGTGTGACAAAACTGCACATTTAAGTGGACTTTTATTGTCCTCTGCACAAGGTGCACCTGTGTAATGATCATGCTGTTAAATGAGCTTCTTGATATGCCACACCTGTCAGGTGGATGGATTATCTTGGCAAAGGAGAATTGCTCACCAACAGGGATGTAAACACATTTGTACACAACATTTTAGAGAAATAATATTTTTGTGCAAATGGAACACTTCTGGGATCTTTTATTTCAGCTCATGAAACATGGCACCAACACTTTACATGTTGCGTTTATATTTTTGTTCACTATAAATCAGTTTGCTAGTCACTGGAAGCAAAAGCCTGCACACATTGCGGCTCGCCAGGATCAGAATTGCCCACCTCTGTACTGGTCGAGTGGGATAAACCCAAATCCTGCCCAAGATGTGTGTTAGCCTACCTTCTGGCCAGTGGGAGGTCTTCCAGAGCAGGCTGATCTGCTCTGTGGTGGGCTGCTCTGAGGCACAGGGGTTACAGACAGACACCAGCAGTTTCTCCAGGCTCTCCAGGACCTCCTCAGACAGCCTGTATTCCCCAGGGGCCCCACCATTCAGCTCCTTCAGCTTGGCTGGTGAAAAGGCAAAGTTATTATAAAGAGATGCCATTGAGAATGAAACAGACACTTTATAATACCCAGCATGTATTTACTGTAGTAAGGTTTCCATATGGCTATCCACATTATTTCAGTTCAACGACAGTGCTGGTTGATCAGTTTTGTACGCTGGATAAATAGACACTGATTATTACTGCTCGTAAAGTATCAAAAAATCATGTTTTGTTCAGTGGTTACCCATTATCTGTGTGGCGTTAGCCTGCTCGAAGGTCACACCGTCCGTTTTTGGAAAGTAGATGTTTGTGGAGGTCTGCCTCGAGGCAGCCGAGGAGTAGGCACCCTCACCTGGGAAGACAAGAGGGGGGGGCAGAAGTGTTAGTCCTACCCCTTTAGCAGTGATATTGGGTTGTCTTTTACATGTAAGTTTTGGGGTAAAAACACATTTGAGTGTTAATGCGACCTCCGATTAAACCCTTGACGTTGAAGGAGTTGCTATAGTGACTAACCTGTGAAGGGGTCTGCCACACCCACCGGAGCCCCTGTAGGAGTCCCCGATCCTGGGATGTACCGCCCAGTGCCTGGGGAAAACGTCATAATAAATGCATTAGAACAGCATGTCCTCATCAAACTGAAATGTACAAGAAAGTTATATTTGTGTTTATTTACCTGTGAAGGGGTCAGCCCCAAAGCCTGCTCTGTTGTCAGCAGCTCCAGGAATGTATCGGCCTGAGCCTAATGGTGAACATGATAAAAGCAGGGTGAAAATAGTTAGTGTGGTATTCTAAACTCAATTTGAATTTCCATGACCTGTCTATTTCAAATATTACGGTAACTTTGATCACTGTGTGTTAGAAAAGGGAACAATCACCCTATAGACTGAAAATGGCCAGTCGGCCCTACCAGTGAATGGGTTGATACTACTAGGCTGGGCCGGTGTGTGTTAAGAATCTAAAAATGTAATGTAGCAGCCTATATATAGTATGAAGATGGTTCAGTGGCCCTACCAGTGAATGGGTCAGCAGCGCTGGGCACGGCAGCTCCCAAGGTGTGTCCTTTGGTGTTTTCGATGATGAAGTTGGCCACCTGGTCCAGGAACATGGGGCTGAGCTCGTTCTTCTGCAGGAAGTTGTGGGCTGTCAGCCAGGGGTCGTCTGTCACGTTGTAGGGCAGCTTCATGGACGGGCCACCCTCGTTGATGTCGATGGTGAAGACAAAGTCGTACTCCTGGAAAATCATTCAGAAGATGGCTTGGACCTGTGTTGAGAGATTCACTGTGTGACAGCTAGCTTCAGTTAAGTGTAGATGAAATCACTTGTGAATAATGTGCCTTGCGTCTGTACTCTGGACATTGATTTTATTTTAGCACAGTGTACAATAATTTCCCTCTGAGGAAAATGATTATCACCATTCACCCAATGTTGGGGTGCACCTCACCTTCCCCTCATAGTTGACTTTCTTGGAGGTCTGCTGGTTGGACCCTCCCACCACATCTCCAATCTTCATCCAGCGGCTGTCAGCCACGCTCCACTGGTACGCCTCCACGTTCTGGCCCTCTTTGATAAGCCGTGTCTGGCCGTCCCGGTTCCCTGGGAGACAGACAAACAGACATCTTCATGTGTATTCATACTCTCTGCACTACAATACAATAAGGATGTTATCTGGATTACTCCACTTTCATGTGCATCTGTGGTTTTTAGTTGTGCAGGTTTTACTAAAGCTTGACGATTGGTCAAATAAGTTGATCATTCAAGTAAGATGTCAGTGACCATGGACTGTAGGTGCAAAAAACTACAATATCCAAAGAGCGATTCTGTGCATGTAATGTCTTTATAGTTTATTAATTGAATATATAGTCAGGTCCAAAGTTACTGGCAACCTCAATAAAGAAAAGCAAAATATACTATAAATTAAATACAAATACTGAGTATATTGTATGCATTTTTGCGGGGTGAAAATGACATTTTATACTCATTCAGTTGCTCAGCAAGAGATTGTTTACTTTTTTCTCAAAAAGACAGGTCAAATTATTGGCACCCCTGTTTTCAATACATCACCTTGCAAGGATAACAATAATGAGATTGGCAAGGATCTTACACCATTCCTCCATACAAAATCTTTCCAGATCCTTGATATCCTTCATCATAACTTATAGACTACCATATGTTTTAACCACAGGTTTTCAAATGGGGTTCAAGTCAGAAGACGGATTGCCATTGCAAAATGTTGATATTGTGGTCAATCAACCATTTCTTTGTGGATTTTGTTGTGTGCTTGGTGTTATTGTCTTGCTGGAAGATCCACTTGCGGCCCAGTTTCAGCCTCCTGGCAGAGGCAACCAGGTTTTTGTCAAAACTCTCCTGGTACTGGATAAAGTTCATGACGATGTTGGCCTTAACAAGGGCCCCAGGATCAGTGGAAGCAAAATAACCCCATACATTCAAAGATCCACCACCGTATGTCACAGTAGGAATAGGGTTCTTATCTGCTTATGCATCTTTTTCGACGCAAAGCCCACCACTGGTGTGTGTGGCCAAAGAGCTGTATGTCATCTGACCATAGCGCAGGTTCCAATCCAAGTGCCAATGCCGTTTTGAAAACTCCAGGCATAGGCACTTATGTTAGTTTGATGACATGAAAATAGAACTCCAGGCATAGGCGCTTATGTTAGAATGATGACATGAAAATAGAACTCCAGGCATAGGCACTTATGTTAGTTTGATGACATGAAAAGAGCTCTTTGGCCATGCACACCTCACAAGGTGAGGTTTGAAAACACAATTTTGAAACCTATCTTTTAGAGAGATTTTATTTCTTGTTAAAACAAAATGTCTATCTCTGAGCAATTGTATTAGAAAATATTCATACCCCTTGACTTATTCCACATTTTGTTGTTACAGATGGAATTCCAAAATGTTTTTCTCTCACCCAAATCAAATTTATTGGTCACACAAACGTGTTTAGCAGATGTTATTGCGGATGTAGCGAAATGCTTGTGCTTAGATACAGTGGCATAGTATAGAATACAGTAAATACATATGAGATGGGTGATACAATATTTACACACAATTTAAGTGACTAAGATACTGTAGAATAGTATAGAGTACAGTTTATCCATATGAGATGTGTAATACAAGAAACGGAGACATTGTTAAAGCGGCTAGTGTTTCATTTCCTTAAAGTGGAAAGTGATTCCTAATCGATGTCTATACCTAATGTCTATAGGCAGCCACCTCTGATGTGCTGGAGATGGCTGTTTAACAGTCAATGGTATAGTAAAGAATACAATACAGTATACACAAATGAAATGGCTGATGCAATATGGAAACACAATTTAAGTGACTAAGATGCGGTAGAATAGTGTGGAGTGCAGTTTATACATAAGAGATGAGTAATGCTAGATACGGAAATTAAAGTGGCTAGTGATCCATTCCTAAAAGTGGCCAGTGATTCCTAATATCTATGTCTACAGGCAGCTGCCTCTGGTGTGCTAATGATGGCTGTTTAGCAGTCTGATGGCCTTGAGATTGAAAAACAGCTTCTGTCTCTCGGTCCCAGCTTTGATGCACCTGTACTGACCTCGCCTTCTGGATGGTAGCGGGGTAAACAGGCAGTGACTCAGGTGGTTGATGTCCTTTATCTTTTTGGCCTTTCTATGGCATCAGGTGCTGTTGGTCTCCAGGAGGGTGGGACGTTTGCCACCGGTAATACGTTGGGCAGACCGCACCACCCTCTGGAGAGCTTTGCAGTTGTGGGCAGTGCAGTTGCCTTACCAGGCAGTGATACAGCCTGACAGGATGCTCTCAATTGTGCATCTGTAAAAGTTTGGGAGGGTTTTAGGTGTTAAGCCAAATTTCCTCAGCCTCCTGAGGTTGAAGTGGCTCTGTTGCGCCTTCACCACACTGTCTCTGTGGGCGGACCATTTCAGTTTGTCAGTGATGTGTACGCCGAGGAACTTGAAGCTTTCCACCTTCTCCACTGGTGTCCCATCGATGAGGATAGGGGGATGCTCCCTCTGCTGTTTCCTGAAGTCCACGATCACCTCCTTAGTTCTGTTGACGTTGAGTGAGGTTATTTTCCTGGCACCACACTCCCAGGGCCTTCACCTTTTCACTGTAAGCTGTCTCATAGTTGTTGGTCATCAAGCCTACTACTGTTGTGTCATCTGCAAACTTGATGATTGAGTTGGAGGTGCTCGTGGCCACGCAGTCATGGGTGAACAAGGAGTACAGGGTGGGGCTGAGCTCCCACCCTTGTGTGTTAAGGATCAGGGAAGAGGTGTTTCCTACTTTCACCACCTGGGGGCGACCCGTCAGGAAGTCCAGGACCCAGTTGCACAGGGTGGGGTTAAGACCCAGGACCTCGAGCTTGATGACGAGCTTGGAGGGAACTATGGTGTTGAATGCTGAGCTATAGTCAATGAACAGCATTCTTACATAGGTATGCCTCTTGTACAGATGGGACAGGGCAGTGTGCAGTGTGGTGGGGCGATTACATTGTCTGTTGATCTGTGGCAGGTAAGGTGGAGGCGATATGATCCTTGACTAGTCTCTCAAAGCACTTCCTGACGACAGAGGTGAGTGCTACGGGGCGATAGTCATTTAGTTCAATTTCCTTTGCTTTTTTAGGTACAGGGACAACGGTGGCCATCTTGAAGCATGTGGGGACAACAGACTGGGATAGGGAGAGATTGAATATATCTGTAAACACACCAGCCAGCTGGTCTGCGCATGCTCTGAGGAAGCGGCTAGGGATACCATCTGGGCCGGCAGCCTTGCAAAGGTTAACACGCTTAAATGTCTTACTCCGGGTCCGGAGAGCCCACAGTCCTTGATAGCTTTTATCCTCAAAGCAAGCGAAGAAGGTGTTCAGCCTGTCCCGGAAGCAAGAAATCGGTGTCCGCGATGTGGCTGGCTGTCCTTTTATAATCTGATTGTCTGTAAATGCTCCCATACATCCACAACTTCTGGTTGGGGTAGGTTTTAATAGTCACAGTAGGTAAAACATCTCCTATGCACTTCCTGATAAACTCATTCACTGTATTGGTATATGTGTCAATATTATTTCCTCACCCATCTACACACAATACCCCAAAATATAGTTTTAGAAATTTAAATATTAAATGCATGAAATAAACTATTTACACCACTGAGTCAATACTTTGTAGAAGCACCTTTGGCAGCAATTACAGCTGTGAGTCTTTCTGAGTAAGTCTTTAAGAGCTTTCCACACATGGATTGTGCAACATTTGCCCATTCTTTTAAAAATGCTTCAAGCTCTTTCAAATTGGTTGTTGATCATTGCTAGACAACCATTTTTCAGTCTTGCCATAGTCTTGACTGAAATCTACTTGAAAATCTAACTCGGTCACTCAGGAACATTCACCGTCTTCTTGGTAAGCAACTCCAGTGTAGGTTTGGCCTTGTGTTTTTGCCTGTGCTTAGCTCCATTACATTTATTTATTTTTTATCCTGAAAAACTCCCCAGTCCTTAATGATTACAAGCATACACAACATGATGCAGCCACCACTATGCTTGAAAATATGGAGAGTGGTACTCAGTAATGTGGTATTTGATTTGCCCCAAACATAACACTTTCTATTCAGGACAAAAATTGAATTGCCAAATTTTTCACAGTTTTACTTTAGTGCCTTGATGCATGTTTTGGAATATTTATTTTATTTCACTGCATTGCGCTGTTTATGACTTCAAGCCTATCAACTCCCGAGATGAGGCTGGTGTAACCGAAGTGAAATGGCTAGCGAGTTAGCGCTGCTTCGAGAGTGGCTGTTGTCGTTGTGTTCCCGGTTCGAGCCCAGGGAGGAGCAAGGAGAGGGACGGAAGCTATACTGTTACACTGGCAATACTAAAGTGCCTATAAGAACATCCAATAGTCAAAGGTTAATGAAATACAAATGGTATAGAGGGAAATAGTCCTACAATTTCTATAATAACCTAAAACTAACCTAAAACTTCTTACCTGGGAATATTGAAAACTCGTTAAAAGGAACCACCAGCTTTCACATGTTCTCAGCAAGGAACTGAAACGTTAGCTTTCTTACATATCACATATTGCACTTTTACTTTCTTCTCCAACACTTTGTTTTTGCATTATTTAAACCAAATTGAACATGTTTCATTATTTATTTGAGGCTAAATTGATTTTATTGATGCATTATATTAAGTTAAAATAAGTGTTCATTCAGTATTGTTGTAAAAAAATATTTAAAAAATAAAAATTGGCCTATTAATCGGTATCGGTGTTTTGGCCCTCCAATAATCGGTATCAGCATTAAAATCATAATTGGTCGACCTCTAGTACATGGAGCTCCAAAAGTATTGGGACAGTGACACATTTGGTTTTTGTTCTGGCTCTGTACTCCAGAACTTTGGATTTGGCACAAATATCCTATACCCCCCCCTCTCAAAAAAATGCTACCCTCCCCTGTTACTGTAATGGCGAGAGGTTAGCATGTCTTGGGGGTATGATCTAAAATGCTAACCTGCCCTGTTATTATAATGGTGAGAGTTTAGCATGTCGTGGGGGTATGATATAAAATGCTAACCTGCCCTGTTATTGTATTGCTGAGAGGTTAGCATGTTTTGGGGGTATGATCTTTGTGCATCTGTAACTTTCTCACTCATCATTATTCACGATTCATTCAGGACTATCCATAATCATGGTAGCATCCACATTAATGTATTAGTGTTTAAAAATATTATATCCTTATTCACAATAAGTGACTCCAAATGACAATACATTATTTACCATTCATTTCACAAAATAATCTGAAACACAACCAAAACAAACAGCTAATGCAGCCAACAAGTTTGTAGAGTCACAAGCTTGATGCAATCATTGCATGTTAAGAATTTTGGACCAAATACTAAACGTTGAACTACTTTAATACACAGGTGAATTTGTCCCAATATTGGGAGGACCATGTACAAAAAGTGCTGTAATTTCTAAACAGTTAACCTGATGTGGATGAAATTAAAGCTGACAGTCTGCACTTCAACCTCATTGTCATTGTATAATTTCAATGTACAGAGCCAAAACAACAACACATTTGTCACTCTCCCAATACCGTTGGAGCTCACTGTATATAGTGGAATGAAATAATATAATAGAACATGCAGATACAAATTAATTTACCAGGCTCCTCGAGGTGCTCCCTTCCTGGAAGATCCTCCATCTTGATGTCCCCCAGGTCCCCTGTCTTGGGGTCGATGGTGGTCTTGGAGAGCTCATCCTCGAAGGCCTGGAGGTCCTGGGGGCTAGCCATACGATCTTCCACCTCAGTGAACACTCTGATGAGGCCGTCACTGTAAGGCAAATAACACGACCGGTGACACAAAAGCAAGGTCATATCAGAAATATCGATCTCACCTCACTTCCAACTATGTTTACCCTCTGTGTGAGGCTAAAAGGAGGTAGGGGGCATCATGATATTGTATGAGCATACACCAAAGAGAATATTATTGTATTTGGTTTATCATTTCGGTGGAGTAGCAGTATTGGTGCCCATATGCCACAAAATAAATAGACAGTGGGGTTTACCTGGCGCCCACAGCTATATCCCCGTTAGGCAGGATACAACAGCACCACACGGACTGGGCTGGGAGACGGATGGTCTGTTGGCAGTCGCCCTGCTTCCATATCCTCAAGGTCCGGTCCTCCCCTGTACTTACGAAATCTGAGAAGGGAGGGGAGCACCAACCAATTGTCTAGAAAAATGTCTGACGGAAACGTCAACACTGTAAATGTGCAGAGATAATACACGTCTCACACTTCTGTGAAATCAAACTGTCCACTTAGGAAGCAACACTGATTGACAATAAATTTCACATGCTGTTGTGCAAATGGAATAGACAACAGGTGGAAATTATAGGCAATTAGCAAGACACCCCCAATAAAGGAATGGTTCTGCAGGTGGTCACCACAGACCACTTCTCAGTTCCTATGCTTCCTGGCTGATGTTTTGGTCACTTTTGAATGCTGGCGATGCTTTCACTCTAGTGGTAGCATGAGACGGAGTCTACATCCCACACAAGTGGCTCAGGTAGTGCAGCTCATCCAGGATGGCACATCAATGCGAGCTGTGGCAAGAAGGTTTGCTGTGTCTGTCAGCGTAGTGTCCAGAGTATGGAGGCACTACCAGGAGACAGGCCAGTACACCAGGAGACGTGGAGGAGGCCAACAACCCAGCAGCAGGACCACTACCTCCGCCTTTGTGCAAGGAGAAGCACTGCCAGAGCCCTGCAAAATGACCTCCAGCAGGCCACAAATGTGCATGTGTCTGCTCAAACGGTCAGAAACCGACTCCATGAGGGTGGTATGAGGGCCCGACGTCCACAGGTGGGGGTTGTGCTTACAGCCCAACACCGCAGGATGTTTGGCATTTGCCAGAGAACACCAAGATTGGCAAATTCGCCACTTGCGCCCTGTGCTCTTTACAGATGAAAGCAGGTTCACACTGAGCACGTGACAGTCTGGAGACGCTGTGGAGAACGTTCTGCTGCCTGCAACATCCTCCAGCATGACCGGTTTGGCGGTGGGTCAGTCATGGTGTGGGGTGGCATTTCTTTGGGGGGCCGCACAGCCCTCCATGTGCTCGCCAAAGGTAGCCTGACTGCCATTAGGTACCGAGATGAGATCCTCAGACACCTTGTGAGACCATATGCTGGTGCGGTTGGCCCTGGGTTCCTCCTAATGCAAGACAATGCTAGACCTCATGTGGCTGGAGTGCGTCAGCAGTTCCTGCAAGAGGAAGGCATTGATGCTATGGACTGGCCCGCCCGTTCCCTAGACCTGAATCCAATTGAGCACATCATGTCTCGCTCCATCCACCAATGCCACGTTGCACCACAGACTGTCCAGGAGTTGGCAGATGCTTTAGTCCAGGTCTGGGAGGAGATCCCTCAGGAGACCATCCGCCACCTCATTAGGAGCATGCCCAGGCGTTGTAGGGAGGTCGTGGAGGCCACACACACTACTGAGCCTCATTTAGACTTGTTTTAAGGACATTTCATCAAAGTTGTGTCAGCCTGTAGTGTGGTTTTCCACTTTAATTTTGAGTGTCACTCCAAATTTAGACCTCCATGGGTTGATAAATTTGATTTCCATTGATAATTTGTGTGTGATTTTGTTGTCAGCACATTCAACTATGTAAAGAAAAAATTATTTAAGAATATTTCATTCATTCAGATCTAGGATGTGTTATTTTAGTGTTCCCTTTATTTTTTTGAGCAGTGTATCTTTTCGACTATGAATCACAAAAGACAAGCAGCCAAATAACAATACAAAAGGTTCTGTTAACCATTTCCAAATTATACACAACTACATTTAAGTAGGAGTAGATCAGCCTATAGATTACAATACACCAGGACGGATAACTAAAACTATGAATCACCAACAGATGTCACACTTTCCTAGGGCATAGTGGTTCCACAAACAGGGCACTAGTAGATTCTCAGGGTTCAGTAGTCCATACTGTACCTTGTCCATTGGGGAAAACGGCCAGGCTGTAGATGTAGTTGGTATGGCTGTAGTACACTTGCACACATTCTCCAGTCACCAGCCATCTCCTGATAGTGGCGTCGTTGCTACAGGACAAGAATTCCAGGTCGCTGACCACCGCTAGCCCCCTGACACAGTCCTCATGACCTGGGATAGACAATGACATTTAGTGATGTCTGGCCCCAGAACTGCCACAATATTTATAGGGGGCAACGTGGGTAGTGGGTGTGTGATGAAAATGTTTATGTTTGTGCTTTTCTAATAACACATTTCTGTGTTCATGCAAGTGCCTGATTGAACATGCCTGGGAGGAACCCACACTATCAGTATTTGCAATTTGGCAGTATGCCTAGAGCATTGTTTTGAGAACGGAAAGGGATATCTCAGTTTGAAGGTCTCAGCTTGGAGAGAAGAAGCCTTGCGAGGTAGTGGTCGGTCACATGCATTAACCAAACGTTAGTTTTGAATTAATGATGAATAATGAATAAGCTAAATCATGCAAATATAACTTGCGTGTGTAAGCAGTATATGAGATATCTAACAGAACTGCCCTGACGGAGGTCGCTTCAGACTGGTACTTTATGTATCTAAGTTTGACTGCAACCTCTCCAGCTTGCTGTTAATAAATAATTATTATTTTAAGATTGACATCGAGTGTCCCTGTGTAGAATTTCCACGACAGGTGCATTAATCTCTCACCTGTAAACGTCTTCTCACAACGCCCAGCCTTCCACAGCTTGATGGTCTTGTCAGCTGATCCAGACAGCATGAGGCCTTGTTCGGGTAATATGACCACCGCCCACACTGCTGCTGTGTGTCCCTACAATACAAAGAGCACAATTTACCATGGTCACTCACCTGGGTTTTGTTTAGCAGGGAGAAAACTACTTAAGATTTATCCAATTAGAACATAGATTTTAATTTTATGTTGCAAAACGTTTTGCCTCTGAACATGACTCAGATCAGAAATACTATAGACAAATCTCAGATACTTTACCTGTAAGGTCATCATGCACTTCTCGTTGAGCCAGACTTTTGCTGTGGTGTCCCAAGAGCCACTCAGTAGTGTTCCAAACTTCCCAGAGGACAGTGCACACACTGTGGACATACGTAACATGGTCAGTTTCTACTTATAAACAACGAAAGTGTCATCAGACCAAGTTGGTATTTTAAGTAGTCAAGTTGAGTTAGTTGTTCCACAATGATGCATTACATTTACATTTCAGTCATTTAGCAGACGCTCTTATACAGAGCACTTACAGGAGAAATTAGGATTAAGTGCCTTGCTCAAGGCATATCAACAGATTTTTTTCACTGAGTTGGCTCGATACTGGCCACACGCTCTTACCTGCTAGGCTACCTGAATCAACAGTATATCAACTATACCTGTGTTTTTGTGTCCCTTGAGTGTGAACAATGGTTGTGGTTGGTCCAGTGTGAAAACACAGATGTTGTGGTCGTTTCCACCTGTGGCTATGAGTCCCCGAGGATACGTGTCGCTGGGAGCGATTATGCATACACAGGATACAAAGTTCTCATGGCCTGTCATACAATGCATTTCTGTGAAACCCCTGTCTGGGCTGTAGAGAGAATAGCGACACAGAACATATGCTATTTAAAGTTAAACTTGATTACATTGAAAACACAGAGCAGGACAACAGCAACAATGTGGTTTCAAATCTAGTCATTCTGAACAGTCTGGCTACTTTCCGTGACTAGCTTAATCTAAAAGCTTACTGTTAGCTATAAAACTACTTGCCATATGGCCTAGAGAAACCTTGTGCGCATATATTACCATTCAAAGTTTAGAAAGCTTGTGTCACGTTTTTGTCCCGTACAGTTTGTGTGGCAATGTTATTAATAGGGGGAAATATCAGAAGTGAAACCACACGTCCAGACGATAGTGTGGTTTGGTTGAACATTTCAGTTGAGTGAATGACAACGCTAATTATGTTAGCTAGCTAGTATGCTTTAGTAGACTTGTTGGTTTGCCTTGAAATTATGGTTATAGTATATTGAGAGGGGCATCGATGTGTGGCTAAGGGTTGCTAAATGATTATCTTTACAACATTAAAATAGTAAGACAAACATAGTCATTTGAGGTTAGCTAAATTAGCTAACTAGCGGTACCTTGAGTTTGGTACCCAGACCCTTCCGGTTCGGTCTCTGGAAACAGACGTAAAGGCTCCGTCAGGGAAAAAAGCAACTGCAAGACCTCTAACATCCATTTCATGGCCAGGTATGGAACAGCTTAGTTTATATGAGTTATGTGATGCCATTGTATCACCAATATCACAATGTTGTAATCGTAACTTCTAAAGAGAAAAGGGGCACCCCTTGTCAAGAAGAAATCGTCCGGTTAAGTAAAGCGGAAGTAGTAAGGGAAATTAACCTTGACCTCAGATCGCATGCTGGGACAATTAGATTTATTTTTTTGCAATTATATATACATATTAGATAATTCATACATATAACACTACCAGAATAATATTTTATTTGGCTTACAAAAAAATACATTATAAAAAAAGGTTCGAACGCACCTCCAGTAGGTGGCAGCAGGACTAATCTTTCTGACAGCAAATCAAAACACAGTCACAGAATATTTCATTTGCGGCATCTTCACGGAAGTACCCACTAAGAACTGGACCGGTGGACTCATTGGAAAAGACAGTGCTAATAAGTGGGGTATCCCTCTGAATTTTAGGAATACATATCCCCAGCTTGACGTGTAGGTGGAGTAACTAAAGTAATGTGATTGCTAGCTACAGTTTGATCTGTTACTGCTAGCTATCTACAAAGACCAAGCCCGCGCGTAGCTAGCTAGCTACCTACCTACCTGTCAGACAAGCTCGCCAGCAATCAATATATTTTTCATGTGTCTACTGTCTACCTTGTATGCTTGACATGGTCTACTTTCAGAAAATATGTAGCTAGCTAGTAAAGTGTCAATATGTTACGGTACAATCAGAATGTATTACATTATTGTGTGTGTGTGTCATAATGTGATTTATGGGTGGGGGTGCACACTAACATGTCATCATTGGTTCATGATGTACACAGGCATCCAATAAGAATCAGACGAATATGAGAAAGTGAGATAAAGTTGACTATGAGCTCAATTTTTATTGAGTTAGACCTTCACAGGTGCAACCTAACCTATTGATTAACACTGATCATAAGCTGCCAATGGGCATATCCATATATTTTTCTCCAGGGAAGGTTATGACACTTCGTCTCTCTGTGTCCCCAAGTCACAGGAACCATGAAGCTTCGGCTGCACTTTGTGGTGGACCCCATGGGCTGGTTCTGCATGAGTGTGGTGTTTGCCATCTGGCTCTACAACTCCTTCTTCGTCCCCAAGTTGGTGCTGCTGCCACATTTCTATGAAGGCCATATCCACTGGGCCTTGGTTGTCAGTGAGTATCAATCCCACAGACCAGGAGTTATTTCTGAGTAATCAAAGACTTTTACTGCTATAGTCATCCTGTTCCTCTACTCCTAGGTTACTACTTAGCATCAGCCTTCTGTATGGCAGCACTTTTTAGAGCTTCTACAGCCGACCCTGGCAGACTCCCAACCGAACCCCACATCCCTCACTCAGGTAATGAGTGAATACAGATAGAAGATCTGTGTCATGAATACAGATAGAAGATCTGCTGATATAAGGTTTTATATATGACAAAAGTATATCATTTGACATGGTCAGTCATGACATGGAGACCTTTTTTGTTACTTTGTTTCAGAGCGAGAGCAGTGGGAAATGTGTAGCAAGTGCAACATGATGAGACCAAAAAGGTCCCACCACTGCAGTCGTTGTGGTCATTGTGTACGTAGAATGGACCACCACTGTCCATGGTAAGGCTTCAGACACTTCTATCACTCCCCTAGGAGATTCAGCTATACAGGGCAGCTCTTTGAAGTGGGAAATGTTGAATTTTGTGTAGCATTCAAAGAGCTGATGGTGATATTGTCTTTCCTCGAACTGGCCAAGAGAGGGGGCCGCCTGTACAGTATTTACACCCCACACTGCACCTCTTCTCTAGCAGCACCCCCAGGATTGCCATTTGCCACATTGCTAAAAGAAATAGACAGTTAATTGAACAGTTTATGCCTTAAAAAAACGTTTATCCTCTTAGGAAAATCTGCTTGATATTTGACTAGCTTGTAACTAGGCCTATGAGCAGTCCTGTAAAATATATAATTTCTCCCTCTTGTCTCCTGGCAGGATCAATAATTGTGTAGGGGAGGACAACCACTGGCTCTTTTTGCAGCTGTGTTTTTACACACAGGTCCTCAGTTTGTTCACCCTGGCTCTGGACTTCTGCCAGTACTATTACTTCCAGTCCTTAACAACATTGGACCAGGTAAAGTCAAGAATGAAAAGTGAGGCCTTATCAACACCGAACTAGCATTAATTCAAGGAATGAATCACCGGACAGAACCCGACATGGTTTGAATCATGACTTGGTTCTATTTGGTAAAAGCGATCACAAGGAAGCATTTCGTCACGAGTTTTTGATTACGTCCTAAGTCAAGATGTGACTTATTTCCTTGGAAAGTATGGTATCAAGTTCTCACAGATCCCTGTCTGTTAGACACATAAAAAGCACTCTCCCGTCTATGTTTTGATGATTCATATTTGAATGAGGATGGTATGCTGAATGTATGGAAGGTGGACGGGGGTATGTGCATGGTGCTGTGAAGTTGACTTTGGCCTCTTCTGGTTCTCTCATAGGAGGCATTTACAGCACGTCACGAGCTCGCCCTGATACGAGTGTCTGCGATCATGGGTCTGGTGATGTTCGGAGGCATGAGCAGCCTCTTCTACACTCAACTGGCTGGCATCCTGACAGTGAGTCAAATCTCTCTCCTGTCTCTCATTACAGATTGTGGTCAGAAAATTGTGGTCAAGTAAATATCAAAGTTGTTGTTGTACAGTGCGTTCGGAAAGTGTTCAGACCCCTTCCCTTTTTCCACATTTTGTTACGTAACATCCTTATTCTAAAATTGATTACTTCCAATTTTTTTCCCCCTCATCAATCTATACACAATATCCCATAATGACTAAACAAAAACATGTTTTTAGACATTTTTGCAAATGCATATATAAAAAACAGAAATATCACATTTACATTAGTATTCAGACCCTTTACTCAGTACTTTGTTGAAGCACCTTTGGCAGCAATTACAGCCTTGAGTCTTCTTGGGTATGACGCTACAAGCTTGGCACGTCTGTATTTGGGGAGTTTCTCCCATCTTCTCTGCAGATCTCACCAACTCTGTCGGGTTGGATGGGGAGTGTCACTGCACAGCTATTTTCAGGTCTCTCCAGAGATGTTCGATCGGGTTCAAGTCCGGCTCTAACTGGGCCACTCAAGGACATTCAGGGACTTGTCCCGAAGACCCATATGCATTGTCTTGGCTGTGTGCTTAGGATCGTTTTCCTGTTGGAAGGTGAGCCTTTGCCCCAGTCTGAGGTCCTGAGCTCTCTGGAGCAGGTTTTCATCAAGGACCTCTCTGTACTTTGCTCCGTTCATCTTTCCCTCAATCTTGACTAGTCTCCCAGTCTCTGCTGCTGAAAAGCATCCCCACAGCATGATGCTGCCACCACCATGCTTCACCGTAGGGATGGTAATGGTGATGAGCAGGGCCTGATTTCTTCCTGATGTGATGCTTGGCATTCAGGCCAAAGAGTTCTCTTGGTTTCATCAGACCAGAACATCTTGTTTCTCATGTTCTGAGAGTCCTTTAACTGCCTTTTCCAAGCGGGCTGTCATGTGCCTTTTACTGAGGAGTGGCTTCCGTCTGGCCACTCTACCATAAAGGCCTGATTGGTGGAGTGCTGCAGAGATGGTTGTCCTTCTGGAAGGTTCTCCCATCTCTACAGAGGAACTCTGGAGCTCTGTCAGTGACCATCTGGTTCTTGGTCATCTCCCTGACCCCCTTCTCCTCCGATTGCTCAGTTTGGCCAGGCAGCCAGCTCCAAGAAGAGTGTTGGTGGTTCCAAACTCCTTCCATATAAGAATGATGGAGGCCACTGTGTTCTTGGGGACCTTCAATGCTGCAGAAATGTTTTGGTGCCCTTCCCCAGATCTGTGCCTCGACACAATCCTGTCTCGGCGCTCTACGGACAGTTCCTTCGACCTCATGGCTTGGTTTTTGCTCTGACATGCACTGTCAACTGTGGGACCTTTATATAGACAGGTGTGTACCTTTCCAAATCATGTCCAATCAATTGAATTTACCACAAGTTGTAGTAACATCTCAAGGATGATCAGTGGAAACAGGATGCCTCTGAGCTCAATTTCGAGTCTCATAGCAAAGGGTCTGAATACTTATGTAAATAAGGTATTTCTGTTGTTATTTTATAACTTTGAAAACATTTCTAAAAACCTGTTTTCACTTTGTCATTATGGGATATTGTGTGTACATTGATGGGGGGGGGACTATTTAATACATAGGATGTTAGGATGTGTTTGTAAACTTTTTTGTGTCCTTGGCTGTCATGACCTAGATGAGCCCTCACCTTTAACCTCTGTGAGTGGATTGACAGGATGTAATGAACCAACACCAAGGTGCAATGGACTTAAAAGCTTATATGTGAGCCCAGCTGAGTAAAACCATCTGGACTGCTAAGCCATTAATGTCCCTGTAGGTAAACACGGGTCCTTCTCGCAGCTTAGGAAGGCCTAGTTAGTCCAATACTCACTCGTCTTGTTGTTGCACAGACCTGTGAACAGGCTTAGTAAAAGATTTGCTGATTGGCCAAAGCCCTACACCTCCGAGTCTCAATGTATGGACGTACGCCACCAGAAGCTATTGGCTATTTTAATACAACAAAACATATGGACTGGAACGAACTACAAAAAGCACTGAAACTGGAAACACTTTTCTCCCTCACTAGCTTTAAGCACCAACTGTCAGAGCAGCTCACAGATTACTGCACCTGTACATAGCCCACCTATATTTTAGCCCAAACAACTACCTCTTTCCCTACTGTATTTAATTTATTTATTTTGCTCCTTTGCACCCTATTATTTTTATTTCTACTTTGCACATTCTTCCATTGTAAATCTACCATTCCAGTGTTTTACTTGCTATATTGTATTTACTTTGCCACCATGGCCTTTTTTTGCCTTTACCTCCCTTATCTCACCTCATTTGCTCACATCGTATATAGACTTGTTTATACTGTATTATTGACTGTATGTTTGTTTTGCTCCATGTGTAACTCTGTGTCGTTGTATGTGTCGAACTGCTTTGCTTTATCTTGGCCAGGTCGCAATTGTAAATGAGAACTTGTTCTCAACTTGCCTACCTGGTTAAATAAAGGTGAAATAAAAAATAAAATAAATAAATGCTAAGGAGGAAGAGCAATGGCAGGAGGTTGGTCAGTTTGTTATTAACCGAGAAAACAACCTAACAGGAATAAGATGATAACAATATGTTACAAATGTACAGTAAACGCAGAGTCATGTGATAGTTAGCTGTTTTGATTGATGATTAAGCAGAGGTCCTTTTCAGAAAACATCTTGACTTTGGAAACCTTTGGAAATCCGCACAGGTGGGCAGGTGCATTAATGCAGCGTTGTCCAGGTTAGGGTTTGGCCAGGGTAAACCATCATTGTAAATAAGAATTTGTTCCTTATTGACTTGCCTAAGTTAAAGAGTTTTTTTAAATTTATTTATTTTTAATTACGTCTCATTTGTATTTGGTGTGTTTTCTGTTTGGTGAATCGCTTTGTGTGTAAGGCCTCCACTTGAAGAGGTTTGCCTGGCTAAGTACATCCAGTTAATTAATGCAAATACAGTGCCTTGCGAAAGTATTCGGCTCCCTTGAACTTTGCGACCTTTTGCCACATTTCAGGCTTCAAGCATAAAGATATAAAACTGTATTTTTTTGTGAAGAATCAACAACAAGTGGGACACAATCATGAAGTGGAACGACATTTATTGGATATTTCAAACTTTTTTAACAAATCAAAAACTGAAAAATTGGGCGTGCAAAATTATTCAGCCCCTATACTTTCAGTGCAGCAAACTCTCTCCAGAAGTTCAGTGAGGATCTCTGAATGATCCAATGTTGACCTAAATGACTAATGATGATAAATACAATCCACCTGTGTGTAATCAAGTCTCCGTATAAATGCACCTGCACTGTGATAGTCTCAGAGGTCCGTTAAAGCGCAGAGAGCATCATGATGAACAAGGAACACACCAGGCAGGTCCGAGATACTGTTGTGAAGAAGTTTAAAGCCGGATTTGGATACAAAAATATTTCCCAAGCTTTAAACATCCCAAGGAGCACTGTGCAAGCGATAATATTGAAATGGAAGGAGTATCAGACCACTGCAAATCTACCAAGACCTGGCCGTCCCTCTAAACTTTCAGCTCATACAAGGAGAAGACTGATCAGAGATGCAGCCAAGAGGCCCATGATCACTCTGGATGAACTGCAGAGATCTACAGCTGAGGTGGGAGACTCTGTCCATAGGACAACAATCAGTCATATATTGCACAAATCTGGCCTTTATGGAAGAGTGGCAAGAAGAAAGCCATTTCTTAAAGATATCCATAAAAAGTGTCGTTTAAAGTTTGTCACAAGCCATCTGGGAGACACACCAAACATGTGGAAGAAGGTGCTCTGGTCAGATGAAACCAAAATTGATATTTTTGGCAACAATGCAAAACGTTATGTTTGGCGTAAAAGCAACACAGCTCATCACCCTGAACACACCGTACCCACTGTCAAACATGGTGGTGGCAGCATCATGGTTTGGGCCTGCTTTTCTTCAGCAGGGACAGGGAAGATGGTTAAAATTGATGGGAAGATGGATGGAGCCAAATACAGGACCATTCTGGAAGAAAACCTGATGGAGTCTGCAAAAGACCTGAGACTGGGACGGAGATTTGTCTTCCAACAAGACAATGATCCAAAACATAAAGCAAAATCTACAATGGAATGGTAGAAAAATAAACATATCCAGGTGTTAGAATGGCCAAATCAAAGTCCAGACCTGAATCCAATCGAGAATCTGTGGAAAGAACTGAAAACTGCTGTTCACAAATGCTCTCCATCCAACCTCACTGAGCTCGAGCTGTTTTGCAAGGAGGAATGGGAAAAAATTTCAGTCTCTCGATGTGCAAAACTGATAGAGACATACCCCAAGCGACTTACAGCTGTAATCGCAGCAAAGGGGGCTGGGGGCTGAATAATTTTGCACGCTCAATTTTTCAGTTTTTGATTTGTTAAAAAAGTTTGAAATATCCAATAAATGTGGTTCCACTTCATGATTGTGTCCCACTTGTTGTTGATTCTTCACAAAAAAATACAGTTTTATATCTTTATGTTTGAAGCCTAAAATGTGGCAAAAGGTCGCAAAGTTCAAGGGGGCCGAATACTTTCGCAAGGCACTGTAAATGTTCCAGGGCCGTCTGTGATCATGCAAACTACTCAAATATGTTAACTGTTTCAACTATTTCCCTCTTGTGTGACACTCTAACAGGACACCACCACCATTGAGAAAATGGCTAACTTCTCAAATAAAATGTAAGTACCATGGGTTTGCTCCTTTGTGCTGCCTTTGATACAAGGGACAATAAAATCCTCTTAGTACTTGCAGACTTTGTTGGGCTCTGTGGACAGCCTATTCAATTTCATGTTTTACTGATCTGGATGGAAACAATTTGTCCAGCCTGCTAGTTGACAAATCATCTCAGTACTATTTTGTTGAATTTGGTGTTCCACAAGTGTTGGGACCTCTGTTTTTCTCTTTAGGGACCATTCGGACTTGCATGTTTATGCACATCATTTTTCCTTTTTCTTTCACAGAGGGGCTGGTGGTGGGTCAAAGGAATCCTGGCAGCGGACTCTGGCTGAGGTGTTTGGCACTACCTGGAAAGTCCTGTGGTTCATCCCGTTGAGGAGCAGGCAACCGCTGACCTTTCCCCACCACTTCCGCACTCACGTGTAGATGAGTGAAGGAGCTCTGTCCCACTTCGAACCAGACGATAGGCTGCCATCTCTGACAGAGAATACACTGTGCACACATTCGGCACCCCCCCCGCCTGCCTTCACCTCCCTGTTTTGTGCCATCTAAGCTCGGTGGTAGTCTTGGTTGGCCAGTGGATACAGTCTTTTTGTCTTTCTCTCTAGGACGTAGGATTGACAGTGCCTGAACTGGATCACAAACTCGAGTACATGTTACCAAGTGCAACCTAGTCCCCTTTCTAATCATTACTAGGGGCTCCATTGTGCTCTATTGTCCAATTGCGGAAACCACTTTAAAGGGAAATTGCCTTTGAGAGAAACTCAAAAGGAAATCACTAAGAACCTCAAGTTGATTGTAGGACCATGTAGACCTTCAAACGACACTAAACATTAACCCTAACTCTGTCCCTAATACACAGCCTAAGTTTTCTATAATTTGTGCCATGACACTTTTAGTCTCCCAAATGGTTTGGATACACGCTTTTTACAGAAGGCTATATAAGTCATTATTTTGGGAAGAAGTTGGCAAGTTGGTTTATGGGTTGCTATATTGTAAAGCAGTACCATGATTTAACTGCATTCCATAATTATATGGTTCAAGGGTTCCTTTGCTTTACTGTTTACACTCATTTTTATTTTAAAGATGTTTTAAAAGATGCTCCTACCACTAGTAACACCTTAATATTAACTACATAGTAACCAACCATGAGTTATTTTCCATTCACAGCGGTAATGTCTTGTGTTCCACTTTCATTACTATCAATTACACAACATTTCCACAGAAGTGCGGAACTTTCACAGATATCCATGATTAGAAACATCTCACAATGCTAGAAAGTCATCTGTTATAAAACACTATGTTTGCTTGAGACTTTTTCAAACCTCTACACTGCATATTGCCAAATTATTTAACCTTACCAATGAAGATGATTTGAAAAATGTCCCAATGGGGAGTCACAGTGAAACAAGTGGATTGTATCAACATTTATTTCAAGCTATACCAAATACTTGTATTTATATCTATCTGCTGTTGTACACTTGGCTGTAACATTGTGCATATGCACTGATATATTACCTCTATATTCTTTTGTACACATTCCACATTCTTTCAACATACATATGCTGTAGAAATCTTTGAAGAATTACTCCTCTTTTAATCTTTTAACATTTTTATTTCAATGTTGTCATCACTTGTTGAGTTGATCATTTTTAATGTATTGAATGTATGATAATAACGTTGTCTCCTGTACCTAATGTAAGACCCAGTGGAGTCTCAGAACACTGTACATGTAAGTGAGTAGGCACCGATTGATGTTGATTTGTTCTTATGTTGAATGTGGGGACGGCTGCTGTAAATTGTCTGTCAAATTTCTAGTTTCTCCTTTTCTGTAGCTTGATTGGTCGTAAATGGTAGTGGACGCTGGAATCTTTTTTGTTGTTGTAATAACAATAGGGTCTTTAATTTGAATTTCCTGGTTGACATTGTAGTATGTTTTCTACTCTTTACTTCATCATATAAGATGCATCATATATGGGGAATGTTAATGTTACAATAATGAAAAATACATGTTTTTCGTTTAGACTTGAAATATTTGTCAATGGCACGTCACCAATAGGAGTGCCACCAACTGTCTTAAACCATAGATGTATGTACAATTTTTGTTTTTTAACACTACATCAACTGTAAGTCTAAAAAGGACCCTGGTGAGGAGCTGTATGCTCATTACATCAACGGGTGTCCCACAGGGCTTGATGCTAGGTCCCCTGCTGTTCCCATGTATGTCTTCTACACTCCCCAACCCTCCCCTACTTAAACGTTATCTCTCTCCTAACTTCATCACGCGCGATGGATCCTCCATTGTCTTATGACACTATATAATGTAATGTACCACTTCCTCTGTAACTTTGTGCTACTGAAATCTGCATTTTATTACATCCCATGATCTTAGAATTTAGCACTTTTTTTATTTTAGGAAAGGAATTTGCCATTAACCTTTGCCATAGCATTAACATAGGTCTTTTTTAGTTGGTTGTTTAGCCCCCTTATTATAATTAACTTTTAATAAGGGGCTCTAGATAAGTGTCTATGCTAAATTACAAATGTACTAGGAAGGAGAGTCCACATATACAGATGTAGGATCTTAATTTGAGCCAGGTTTCACAAACAATTATCCTGCAACAACAGGACGTGAATTATGTGGATTATAATAAATTGACGTTTTGTTGAATTGATACATTTTTCATAAGGAAAATTCAGGTCTGAAATGTCAAAGTGGAAATTACAAACTTCAGAAGCCTTTTTAAACCTCAAATACAATTTCCTCCATTGCAGGAATGTTCTCCTGCATCTGGGTAATCAAATTAAGATTCTACATCTGTATTGAGTCGTGTAGTTGCGGCATACGTCTTAAAAAATTTGAATCTAATGTAATTGACACATGATTCATGCATGTTCAGGTTAAATTACCTGTTGTTTACATATTTATTTTTACATATAAGAGGTCCAATATTTTACAGTTAGAGATTTCAGCTTGAAGTACCAATGTTGTGCTGACTCATGCATTTGGCTAAATGATTCTCGTTAGGCCTTTTTGCTGCAACAACTTTTCTTTCTCAATGTAATTAAGAAGAATGCATATATACAGTAGATCATAAATGTGTTGTGCATATATCATACATCATATATTCCTGACTGTTGTGTAATGAATTGGGCTCCAACCTGACAACAAGACTGACTTGAGGATGCATTAGAATGTATAGAGGCTTGAAGCTTAAGACTCTTTTGTCCTCAAGATGTTGCAATAAGATGGAATTGAATTTCAATTGAAATGTATCTCCATAACTTAAATATAATGTAGACGTCCTTATACTCAACATAATATATATTTAAAGGGAATGTCTCTTAAGATGTTGGTATGCCTCACATACATTGCCTCACATATACATGCATTTCAAATAGCCACCTACATTTTACATTACCTACAAAACATTACTGTTTTTTATTGTACCCATCGTACCTATATTCTGAAAATTCTAATATTTAGTTAACTTACAGATAGATTAAGGTATGGCATAAGGAATGGAACATCAATTTGGGCCTAATATTGTCCATTTGAGAGTCAATTTCAGGGAAATATTTTGATTTAAAAAGTGTTTTTAACTGATGGAATTAAAGGAATTTATTAATGACTTGAAATTCAGTTTGAGCTTTTAAAAAATTGTTCAGTTCAAATCTGTTTTGGGAAGACCGAATTTAAAGTTAATGTGATACATGTTGGTTATTTTCTGTGTCTCAGGTTATAATTATATTCATTTTCTTTGACAATTAAGAAAAAACCCATTGTTTTAATCATGAGAATATGAATGCTGCCAATACACATGATTATTTACTAAATAAATGCTGTAACTAAGTTCTTAAATGTGCTTTATTGTTATTTCCTGCTCATTTCTGTTCATCAGAGGTGGCCAACCCTCCTACTGGAGAGCTACTGGCTGTGCAGGCTTTTGCACCAGCCCTGCTAAAACACATTTGGTACTACTCATCAGGACCTTTATTAGCTCAGTCAGGTATTAGAGTAGGGTTGGAGCAAAGTCCTGCACCCCAAAAATTTTGAGGATACATTTAACAGACCCTTCATCTTGGTCAGGCACTGTTTTTACACAATGTGCCTAAAGTCAAAACCCAACAAAGTATGTAGTTATGAATATTCACTGTTTGAATTCAGTAAAACAATATGTGGGTCGTCTTTGTCAATTGTCCCTAACCCCAGGTCTTAACAACTCAATGAAGCGGTCATAATGTGTGCATGAACCCAGAATTGAATTTATGCTACCATTGTTGTCTTCCAGACGATTTAAACTGGCAACAAGTATGGAGTCCGTTCCTCACAAACTCCTATGAGTGATGAGCCTTTTGGATGCCCCGAGCAAAGCTGACATACAGATGTAGTATCTTAATTTGACCAGTATTGTTTAAATTAAATAATCCGGCAGCAACAGGATTGGAACATTTAGTCCATAATGTTGCTTGATCAGCGGTTAGGCTATTAGCTGGAGGCTACATGGAAAGTACAATACTGTTAAGATAACCATGTGTTAGTACGGGTTTTCAGTGAATTTATGAACATCATAAAGCTAATCTGCATTTCTGCGATGCAGGAAAAACCTCAACAACAAAAGAGTGATCAAATTAAGATTGTACACCTGTAGAGGCAATTTCCGTCTTTACATTTACAAAGTAAAAATGCTTCATAATCAGTTTATGGTTTACTGTGGGGCTATTATCTAATCCAGAGACATTCCAATTTACCTTAAATAAGTAAAATATGCTTTGTGTTACAGTGAATTGTAATAACAATGCATTGTAGGCATGTTATAAGTACACATGCCATGAAATAAACATGTTGCACAATACGCTCCTAGTCAGGGACTGAGCTAAAACAGATCACTTTGTCCATACTGTGATAGTTGGTAGTTTTGTGTGCAGATTAGACAATGGCAATGGATTTTTTAATTAACCAATTAAACTTAAACATGAAACATTCCCTATATGCCCATGCTCAGACATGTCCACTTACTTCATGTATGTTTGAGTGAGTTTACAAAATTAGTGAGGAAGATAAAATAGGCCTAACTCTTACACATCAAGGGGGGGTCGACACCAATAACATATTTCTTTCATTTCCTTAAGTCATTTTATGATATGAAAATGTTCTACCAAGAGTCCATGTTAATTTATTTCCTTAATCTCAGGTCCTGCTTCGTCAAGTGGACTAATTAAACAAGTGGCCACCTGTTACCAGCACAGGAGTGGACATCTGGCAAAACAAAGGAAACAATTAGGGACTTGATATAAACATAATATCTAAAGCGTGGAGGAGTGTCTTTTAAGATGCAAGCCATGTCTATATAACGTTTTATTAGCAGTATGATTGGAGGTATTACTGTCCCAATGTGCTCTGCTTCATTTCACCAAACCTAGACTAGGATTAAGTATGCAGTAGACATGTCAAACATTGTTGGATTTTTAATTAGTAATTAATCGCAGACAATCTTTTTTTAATTTCAGGTTTGTTTCCATATGGGTCATGTTTAATCCATGGCATATGATTGTAGCATAGAAAAGGCTGGTGATATTTGCATACAAAATGTATTCATTCTAACACAATTATTTTCAAACAAAAGAAGTCATATTTTACTTATTTAAGGTTTTGCCAAAACAACCAACATGTAAACATCTCATCTCTCCAAAAAAAAAGTAGTATATTGTGCCTTCTCACATTAGAGTAACCACAAAGAACTTCCCAAGAACTTGAAATATGGCGCTGATAAAGATGGCAGCTTCGCTTCTAGTCCTTAGGAAACTGTGCAGTATTTATTTATTTATTTTAATTTTACCCCCTATTTCGTGGTATCCAATTGTTGGTAGTTACTATCTTGTCTCATTGCTACAACTCCCGTATGGGCTCGGGAGAGACGAAGGTCGAAATCCATGCGTCCTCTGAAACACAACCCAACCAAGCCGCACTGCTTCTTAACACAGCGCGCATCCAACCTGGAAGCCAGCCGCACCAACATGTTGGAGGGAACACTGTGCACCAGGCGACCTGGTTAGCGCACTGCGCCCGGCCCACCACAGGAGTCACTAGTGCGCGATGAGACAAGGATATCCCTACCGGCCATGCCCTCCCTAACCTGGACGACACTAGGCCAATTGTGCGTCGCCCCATGGACCTCCCGGTCGCGGCCGGCTGGGTTCGAGCCCAGGCTCTGGTGGCGCAGCTACCACTGCGCCACCCGGGAGGCCCCCTGTATTTAGTTTTTTTTAATGTATTATTTCTTACATTGGTAGCCCAATAAACCTTAAGTGTTATTACATACAGCCGGGAAGAACTATTGAATATCAGAGAGAAGTCAAGTACCAGCATAACCAGCACTACGACCAGGATACCTACAACACCCGATGTCACAGGAAGGCAAAAAATATAATCAAGAACAATCACCACCTGAGCCACTATGTTCACGCCGCTTCCATCCAGAAGGCGAGGTCAGTACAGGTGCATCGGAAGCTGTTTTTCAATCTCTGTCCCAGCTGTATCTCAAGGCCATCAGATTGTTAAACAGCCACCAGTAGCACAGAGAGGCGGCTGCCAACCTACAGACTTGATATCATTTGCCACTTTAATAAATGGAACACTAGTCACTTTAATATTGCCACTTTAAGAATGTTTACATATCTCGCATTACTCATCTCATATGTTTATACTTTATCCTTCACTATCTATTCTTTACTATCTATTGCATCTTAGCCGCTCGGTCACTGCTCATCCATATATAATAGACTTATATATTCTCATCCCATTCCTTTACTAGATTGTGTGTATTAGGTTTTGTTGTGGAATTGTTAGATATTACCTGTTAGATACGGGTGCACTGTTGGCTCTAGAAGCATAAGCCTTTCACTACACTCGCAATAACATCTGCTAACCATGTGTATGTGACCAATTTGATTTGAAGAGCAGCATGAATCAGAGTTTGAGGTGTATCTACACACCTGCGATCTTTAAAAGGACACATTCACTTGTGATTTAATCAATCGAAGAATATATGTTTTTCATGAAGTAGACGACCGTGTGCATGTACTTGATACCAGTTGCATTGGACTCACATTCATTTGAAGTGCAGTAAAAGGTTGTGTGGTTCAAAAAGTGTTTTTGTCCCCAATACTGTCTCTCCAGTAGCAGATGTTGGGAATATGCCTCCCCTTCTATCTCTAGCAGCTGCAGCAGAGCAACTTTCTGCACTGGTCACTGGAGGTATTGATTTGGCCTATTGATTTTCACATGAGAAGTCATTGTCGTTGAAAAAGAAGAAAGTAGAAATCCAACTAAAGCTGGATCTCCGAACAGTTAAGCCTAATCCAATCAAGACTACGAAATGTATCGATTTTTCAATTCAATAAAGTGCGCGGTGCGCGCCGACTGTCGACCTTTCACTGTATGTGAGCGTGGCCCTTAACTTTCTCTTCTGTATGCCTGAACACGAACAAGCCGAGGCATCTAGGCTATGCTTTTTCAATAAACTTTTAGAACTGCTGAACAGTTCATCAGTAATAAAGGGGTAATAAAAGGATACCATTTGTAGACTGGTGCCTAAATGATCTACTGTGATTTACTAAAATGGCTACCTGGACTATTTACATTGACCCTCATTTTGTTTTGAGTTTTTTTGCACGGACCCTCTTGCACTGGCTCCATGCACACATACTGTACTACACTGACCCTCTTGCACTGGCTCCATGCACACATACTGTACTACACTGACCCTCTTGCACTGGCTCCATGCACACATACTGTACTACACTGACCCTCTTGCACTGGCTCCATGCACACATACTGTACTACACTGACGCTCCAACACACACACCAGTACAGGCTGGCTCATAATAATGGCTAGAATGGATTTGATGGAATGGTATCAAACCTGTTTCCATGTGGTTGATAACATTCCAATCTCCATTCCAGCCATCCTCCCCTCAGTAGCCTTCACTGACTCGCACGTTCCACATGTGCTGATGCTACTCTGTTTATCTATCCTGATTGCCGAGTCACTTTTACCCCTACCTACATGTACATTGTTACATTTCCCAGCAAGAAAACCAAATATTGTCGCTCAAACAGAAGGGGGAACTAACAAAGAGTCACTGACAACAACCAGAACAAAACAGGGTGAAAGACACTCATGGGGTGTCCACAAACAGATCCAAAAAGACACCTACCATGAGCACACACTAAATTTGGCCAAGAGGCAAACAACAGAAAAACCCACACCAAACTTAATAATAGGAAAAATACTCAAATGTGGCTCAGTTTAGAAAGCTAAATAGGGAGCGCCAACTACAGGTGCTAACCCTTCACATTTATCAATATAACTGGAGCACTGGACCAGCGACTCTTATTAAAGAGGTTGGGCCAACAAAGGTGAAACACCTTTCCACTAACGAGATGGCAATCAGCACAGGTGTAACACGTATTGACTAACGAGGTGACACCAATCGGTGTGCCTTATGTGCTAACGAGCTATACGTGCTAAAGTCCAATCTCAAAACATAAATGGAAAAACTAAAGCCTGTAACAACATATTACCTCAATTACCTCGTACACCTGCACATTGACTCGGTGCCGGTACTCCTTATATATATTTTATATTATTTATTTGATTTATATTTTCTTTTTAACTCTGCATTGTTGGGAAAGGGCTCATAGGTAAGAATTTCACAAGTCTACAGCTGTTGTATTCAGCGCATGTGACAAATAAAATGTTTCATGTACAGTATGTCTCATGTTATTGCTGCTTGTGTAAGTGCCTCTTGTACAATACATAAAGTTAAGAGAATCAGACCTCAAAGTATAAACGGATACCTGTGATTTTGATGAGATGTTACAGTACTATTCAGAACAATAACAGCAATAAAAGGATACCATTTGTAGACTGGTGCCTAAATTATCTACTGTGATTTACTCAGGGCTGATTTCCCAGACACAGATTAAGCCTAGTCCAGGACTAAAAAGCATGGTCAATGGAGAATCTCATGTTTTTTGTCCAGGACTAAACTTAAGCTGCCCCTTATTGTATTGCCATTTAATTGGTCAGGTAGCTAACTTTAGGGGAATAAAGTAAGTGAGTCACAAGCCAAATAGTCCACAACCCCCCAACTACCTTTCCTGGCATTTGGGTAAATTCATGCAAGAGGCTTTGCACAGCACTCAAGGTTTTTTTTCTGTCTAAATGCCAATGGTTCAGAACCACTGCCATTCATGTTTTACTGCTCAGTCCACCCACGGTTCACGTGGGGTAAACCAGCTGCCTGGGAGAGGACAATGTGATGTTGGTGGCTTGGAATGTGTCAGGAGAGGAATGAAAAGGTATTTTCCACTGCCCCTTTAAATAATGTTGGAATCAATCAACTTCTTTAGTTGACCAACTAAGTGAGCAGGTATTATTTAAGCATGTTTGAGCATTTTGTGTTAATCTCCAGAAGCAAACCACATGATTTTTGTTGTTTTATAAAAGGGTTGAGGCATTGTAATCAGGAGGGGTAAACAGAACTGCATACAAGAGACAAAACAAGGACACTTCAGCCAGCAATGCGTCACAACTAAGCAGCTAGACACCCACTGCCTGACCCTTGAGTCTTTACAAAAGAATGATGCTCCTGTTTTCAACTCTGCTTCTTCAAGATTAATCCAGACTGAAGGGGTGTGTGTGTGTGTGTGTGTGCTGTACGTATGTACATGCGTGTGTATGTGAGAGACACACACACACACAGAGTAAGAGAAAGGCGGGGTCTATGAGAGAGCGGGGACACGGATCATGGTCCTTGTAATCATAGTGGTTTAAGACACTGGTCGTGTTGTAGCTTCCTCCCATAATGCAGTCTGTCACATAGGTTGGCCTACATGTAGCACAGCATGCCACTTGTGACTGATCTCTCCTTGATTAGGTATCTCATCCTCCACTGAGCTGTGTCCGATGAAGGTAGCAAACACAACCATGGCTGGAAATAAAGGAACAGACATTAAATGGCAGCTGTGTTACGATATGTCAGCCCGGACCTGGTGGATGGTAAGATCTGTTTAATTTCACTGTCTGTCATTCTCCCTCTTTTTTAAATCCTGTCTTATCCAGGCTCAACGTTCTTGCTGTGAGTTGTGTATTTGTTCAAAAGTTCAGCTGCGAGTATGATCTAATTTAAAGGGCACTTATGTTAGGTTTGCTGCTCTTCAAATCAAATGTTGGTGTTTGACAACAATTGATGTTAGACAACTGAGTTTTTTTGTTGCTGACTTCTCAAAGGTTACTTAGCTACCTGTCATTATGTTTAAAGCCCATTCTCTTTAACCAAACATAATTTGGGTGAAGGTCTCAGTATCTCTGTTAACTGTTCCACTGTGTCTATGAACAACCTGGTCTCAGAGCATTTTGTATTTTTCTGTACGTAAATCCTATTCTGTAAGTAAATCCGAGACACGTCATTTAGTATGATATGTCACGTTTTTGTATGGTATGTATTAATCTGTGGATGTCCATAATCCATTTCGTATGATGAGCTACAAATTACAATTCATGTTATAAATTGGCTAAACGTACAATATGTTACGATTTCCAATTTGTTGTGGCTAACATTAGCTAGGTGGCTAATGCTAACGTTAGCTAGCTGAGTAATGTTAATTAGACTACGGGTTAGGGTTAAAGTTAGGGTTAAGTTTAGGAGTTTGGTTAAAGGGTAAAGGTTAAGGGAAACGTTAGCTAACATTCTAAGTAGTTGCAAAGTAGCAAAAAATGGCTAATTAGCTGCTAAAGTTGTGTGTGATGAGATTCAAGCACAGAACCTTTGGGTTGCTAGACATTCGCGTTACACATCGCCCACCCATTCACTCCAAACAATCACACAAGTTTTCAAGAGATGTAACTTTCAAAAAACAGAAATCATCCCCGTATGATGCATTTTGCGCCATATGACGCTGCGTTTTGCATCATATGATGCAAAATGGATCAATCAGGGACGATTTATGTATTTTGAAAGTAACATATCTTAACTTGAGTGCTGACAGTCCCAAAATGTGTTGCTTATGTCAACAATGGACTAATTAGTTTATGGCTGGACTTTTCGGAGACTGACCAAATTCACATAGAAATGTAAGTTATAGATCTGTCGTTCTCATTGAAAGCAAAACTAAGAAACGGTAGATATGTTCTATGTGTGCTATTTCTATGCTTCCCGGTCTTAAGTGTCGTTTTTGTTTCTTTTACTTCTGGTTTTGTGCAACAGCTTCAAACAACCAAAAACACTTTTTCAGCTATGGAAATATATATTTCACAGCAGTTTAGATGATACAATGGTCCTTTACACTATACTTAAACTGATTTTGGTGAACTATTCGAAATTAAGCAACCAGGAAATAACAGAGCAATTTCTGCATGGTGCATCTTTATGTAACCTGCCAAATACAACACATCACACTAATTCGGGTGTCCCGAATTTAGAGTAATATGTTACGTCTAGTCTATGAGACCAGGCTGGTTTGACTGCCTCTCTACAGGTCAAGCCTGAGAAGCGTTTAGAAGGGCTATCTTTGCAATGGTTTGGGAATGGTTCTTTATTGTGACAGACAGGTTACAGCTACAGTTCTTCATAATCAGCATGCTCTTGTCAACCACCAGCATCTCACTTCTCTAAACGCTGTCCTTGTTTGGATGACTAAGTCAAGCAATCACTGATGAAGTTACCGGAGCTTGACATTCTGAGTGGCTGCTAATGAGAACAGCTTATCTTCAACAGTGGTTGTATTTGTGTGAGTGTGTAGCCCTCTCTAGCACCTCCATGTTTTAAGTCTCTCTTTATGTAGTGATGTGTGTTTTTGTCCTATATTTTTACTTAATTTATTATTATATCTATTTTTTTTATCCCAGCCCCCCGCACCCGCAGGAGGCATTTTTCCTTTTGGTAGGCCGTCATTGTATATACGAATCTGTTCTTATCTGACTTGCCTAGTCAAATAAAGGTTAAATAAAACATTAAAATAATAGTATTTTTTATTTTACAGTAATAAGCATCCCTGGGTTGGCTGGAATACTACCTCCCTGCCCCAAGTCCTATCTCTCTCCCTAAACTTTGCTTCACAAATGCTAAGGTCTTTATTACTTAAATTTTATAGCCACAGGCTAGCTTTTTTTGCCTGACAACCCGTGTTTCTCCAGATGGATATAATTGTTGGATTTTCTCAGTGTGCTGGTTGCAATATACCAACGTCAAATAAGGTTTTCATCCTTCCTGAAGAAGGGAGATAAATAATAATAATAATACATAAAAATTGACAGTGCATGTTAAATTAGGAGGCGACGGGAGAGACCTTTTTACAATGAATTTTATTTGGCTATGATGAGAAACGGAGGACTTTATTTTTGTCACGAGAGCTTTCCGCTCGTTCACCTCTGCTGTGTTCATGAGGCGATCTGAGACAAAAGGCTGTTATACCCACGCGTTTCACATGGTGAAGGAAGGACCGCTGGCTACCAGTCACTTAGAAATATTAACTCAATTATTGCACATAGTGGATTTCTGCACTGTGCATTCCCAACTGTTTGACGTTGACACTTGAATTAGAATTCGGCAGTCCTGAACCACTGTTGTGCCAAACTCAATGAATAGTTCTCACAATGAAGAACACTGGCGCCTCCTACTGGAATTGAAAATGAGATACGATCTAAATTATTTTAACCTCAGCACGATGCGATACTGTGTGTACCTTCTGCTACTACACTGTACCTACATGGGCAGTACCATGTTAGTACTATAGTATAAGACGTATGCACTGTAAACTGACAAGCCGTATATCAATAATACGCAGGGGTTTTTCTACAATTTAGTGACGTCTTGAAATGGTTAGGGAAGGCTGTTGATGATATCATATCCACATTTGGTGTTTGAAGTATAACATCAATATAAAGGTAAAATGAGAGACTAAAAGAGGTACTGTTCTTCCAGGAACATCAACAAGAGATATTTTCTTGAATTTTTATTCGGTACTGTAGTAGACTGTTTTAGAATGTATATACACAATGCAATCCCACACAATACCACTGGGTGGCAATAGGCACAAAGCAGAAAGATTTCAGCAATCGCTTCCATGGCATAAGGATAAGGCAGATATTAGACAGGGTTACAATCAATAACTTGTTTCACCACATCAAGCCAGTCAATCATCACTAAAATCATTGCTGAAAACAGTGGCCAATTGAATAATTTATTTAATCTAATGTTCACATAAGCATCAAAAAACGGGAGTAACATTATGGATCACTTTGTCAGATACACCCTATGACTCTTTCACAATGTTCATTCATTTGTGCTTCAATATTGCTGCCTATCCCACTATTTGACTCCTTGTTTAGTCTACACTTCAAGTTGGAGACCAGCGAGGCTCTCTCTCCTCTCTCGTCCAAAACAGGCAAAGTTCCCTGAATCTGGTCCAAATCTCCCAGCAAGCATCAACCACAACTGCTGATCTCATTTATGCTATTGCTCTCTCTGTGCTAGACCTACTTGCTATAGTGCAAGTCTGTTTAATTAATTAATTATTTCGGAAACTATTCAGATCCCTTGACATTTTCCACATTTTTGTTGTGAGACTCAATTGAGCTCAGGTGCATCCTGTTTCCACAATTTGATTTACCTGTGGTAAATTCAATTGGTTGGACATGATTTGGAAAGGCACACACCTGTCTCTATAAGGTCCCACAGTTGACAGTGCATGTCAGAGCAGAAACCAAGCCATGAGGTCGAAGGAATTGTCTGTAGAGCTCCGAGACAGGATTGTGTCGAGGCACAGATCTGGGTTAGGTTACCAAAACATTTCTGCAGCATTGAAGGTCCCCAAGAACAAAGTGGCCTCCATCATTCTTAAATGGAGGAGGTTTGGAACCACCAAGACTCTTACTAAACCTGGCTGCCCGGCCAAACTGAGCAATCTGGGGAGAAGGGCCACTCTGATGATCACTCTGACAGAGCTCCAGATTTCCTCTGTGGAGATGGGCGAACCTTCCAGAAGGACAACCATCTCTGCAGCACTCCACCAATCAGGCTTTATGGTAGAGGGGCCATACGGAAGCTACTCCTCAGTAAAAGGCACATGACAGCCCGCTTGGAGTTTGTCAAAAGGCACCTAAAGGACTCTCCGACAATGAGAAACAAGATTCTCTGGTCTGATGAAACCGAGATTGTACACTTTGGCCTGAATGCCAAGCATCATGTCTGGAGGAAACCTGACACCGTCCCTATGGTGAAGCATGGTGGGTGCAGCATCATGCTGCGGGGATGTTTTTCAAAAGCAGGGACTGGGAGACTAGCCAGGATCGAGGGAGAGATGAACGTAGAAAAGTACAGAGAGATCCTTGATGAAAACCTGCTCCAGAGCGCTCAGGACCTCAGACTGGCACAAAGGTGCACCTTCCAACAGGACAACAACCCTAAGCACACAGCCAAGATAACGCAGGAGTGGTTTCGGGACAAGTCTCTGAATGTCCTTGAGTGGCCCAGCCAGAGCCCGGACTTGAACCCGGTTAAACATCTCTGGAGATACCTGAAAATAGCTGTGCAGCAACGCTCCCCATCCAACCTGACAGAGCTTGAGAGGATCTGCAGAGAAGAATGGGAGAAACTCCCCAAATACAGGTGTACCAAGCCAGTAGCATCATACCCAAGAAGACTCTAGGCTGTAATCACTGCCAAATGTGCTTCAACAAAGTACTAAGTAAAGGGTCTGACTACTTATTTAAATGTGTTATTTCAGTTTTAAAAAATTTGGAATTTTCAAAAATGTCTAAACATGTTTTTACTTTGTCTTTATGGGGTATTGTGTAAAAACGATTTGATCAATTTTAGAATAAGGCTGTAAAAAGTCAAAGGGTCTGAATATTTTCCAAATGCACTGTATCCATATACACCACTGTCTTTCTGGTAACTATGAGGGGAAATGATTTCTGTGTCTGTTATATATTACAATTCATAACACACAGTTTGGGTCTCAAGATGGGCAGCAATGTGTTAATGTATTGCTAGTGTAACACTGAGGGTGCTAAAATTAAGAAGGGAGAATTACAAGCTTTGGGAAGTCTTGTCTTTAAATGGACCTTTTGGCTTGATTTCTACTGCCAAATGAGTCACACACTAAGTATGAGTATGACAGTGTTTATCTTAACATAATTTACAGAAAGTGTACAATACAAAGTCCCTGATAGAAGCTATCGTCTTGGATTTCAAATTGAACCATGGACATTTAGGATGTATGATTATTTTGTGAAATCGTAGTGAATAATACTTATCATAATATGATTCAATGAAATTAAATGAATAAACTCAGCATCCAATTTTCTCATTAGGCAACATATATATCATGTCCGTATTGCCAGCATATGTCCGACGGCCAATAGAACAAGGTTCAGTAACTTTGAGCACACTGAAATGTTCTTCTCGCTGTCCGCTGAAGCGTTTTGAAAAGGTGTGACCAAATAAGTGGAAAATGTATATATCATAATTTAAAATATTTGTGCAATTTGAATACAGAAAGAAGACAATGTACACAGTGCATTTCATGCAAAAATAACATTAAGTGTGGGCAGGTTGTGCGTAATGCGTGCGTAAAATGCGATCTGAAGAAGATTGCGGTTGTTTCGTCGAGGCATATAAGCATACTCTTGAGTTATTTCGTCTACGTCTAAAATGTTGTCACATCCTATTCATGCATCTATCAAAACACCCCAAAAACAAGATCGAAACGAAAATAATCACATTTTCTCTATTGAAATAGCATACGTTCTTAAATTCACTCTCAGCGCAGTCAGTCAGGCATTCTTCGGTTGACCAACTTTTCCAACCTCTCTCCTTGGTGTCGATTTATTCGCCACCTCCCTCCCTCGTAAAAAGGGAAGGACCGCTTAAAAAAAAAAATTCCGAGCTTATGAGTTGAAATCAGATGAGGAGAAAGTTCTTAATTACCAGTAGCCAATTTATCGTAAAACGTGTTGGCCAGATAGGCATAAATAATGTGCACACATGCAATAACATATTTCTCTTGTTAAGTTCATTTGACTGAGTTTTTGCAGAGTGCATGTCCCCCCTTCATGCACCACAGGGACATATCTAGGACAATATCAATAAGTCACTTTATAAAGCATCCTCATTTGCTCTTATAACGGGATTTCTGAACAATCAATGTTATTTGGCAAATGGAATATTGTTGCATTGATTGGAGGTCTGTGTCAAACACTTAAAATGATATAGCCTATACATGTTTTTTTTCCCCCGGAGTTAAACAAATGATAAAGAATCAATAACTCACCATCAAATCAGCTGTATTATATTAGGCTGTTAGGTTCAGTGACCTCTCTCGGCCATATTCACAATGTTGGACATTTGCATCCTTTGGAACATTATTCACTTATCATTCATCAAACATGTTTAATTATAAAATATGTAACTACAATGGTAATGTATAGAACAAAATCTTGTCACTGTCCATTGTCAATTGGAGCCACCCAAGCCCGAACCTCCCTACTGTATTGGTTCAGAGAAATGTGATGCAATTGCCTCCTCATATAGAATATCAACGATTTCCATATTAATGAGGAAATAATTCACCGCGAGTAGTTCATTAAACCTCATTAGTTCAAATCAATAAAGGACAGTAGTCTTTACTGTTGGTAACCTATAGTACAATTTCATACTTTTTTGTTGTTGAAATTCTAGTCTGTAAAAAAAAAAATGTATACAGTTTTTGCCTATAATAATCATGATAATATGCTAATAATAATATTACTAGCAATTTTATAAGGATTAGTAGTAGTAGTATAGTAGTAGCCCAGTATAGCCTGTAATATAGGCCTGATGATAATAATAGTGTATTATGATTATATGCCTAAGTGACATATTGACTTTCTTTGGTTTATATTGTAACCACAGATAATTTAAGGGGATAATCTGCAGTTGATACATCCATTTTTGTAGGCTACATAAAATGCAATAATGTGTACCCATTGATTCCTGACGAATATAACGTATAAATGCCTCGTGAGCTTAGTTTAACCCCATCAAAACCCAACACGTAAGCTTGTTTTATGCAATGATTGTAAACTAAACAAACACTATATAGCCTCAACATGGTTCAGACTGTTTATGTGTTTTGTATCCATAACTGTGTTTATGAATTTGAGAGTGGTTACATGTACCCAGCCCCATCCCTCAGCTTTATATTATCAATTTCTGATTGCCACTTTACATGAACTCGTATCTATAAACCCTGAATAACCACAATGTAAGCCAGTCCAGCAGTTTGCAGCCTATCATGTATTGACATGCAAGTAAAAGCCAAAAACACTGAGTAGCGAACGGAAGTGAAGGGCCCTACTGATGCCGCCGCCGCCCTGACCAATGAGAGGCGAGAATCCAAGTTCTAGGTGCGGAGCTCTCTTGGCTGCGCAGAGCTGCACCGGAGGCGGGCGGCAGTCAGACAGGGAAAGTGAAGCCGTAGACCTGCCCAGTTACGAAAACTCAGCCTCTTCTGGATTGCGTTCAACAACTGAACAAACCAAAACCAATCCAAAAGTAAGACTTGAAGAGGAAGGAATGAAAAAGCTGAGCTGCTGGCTGACTTGATTTTACGCGCCTTTCTGCCAATAATTATTTTCCGGTGTTGATTTTTTTGCAAGCACTAGCCTACAAAGTTGAACGTGAAAACTGTGAAGGCAACCGCCTTGTTTCACCCAGGTTCCAGGATCCCCTTTAAATCCATGCAATACAGTTCAATGGTACGTGAACGTGGATTATTATTGCTATGTGTCATTTTCAAATGTTACCACATTGTATTTTTTCCCATTAATGACTTGCTCTTCACCACAACCCGGTCTGGTTGAGCGGGTATAGAAATTATGACAAGTGGACAAGACTATGATCAGATATACGATTGTTTTTTTCTCTCTTTCGGTTGGCACACATCCTGCGTTAAACTCCAAGGCCCCTCTGTTGTCAATGAACTACATTTGGAATGTGTGGAACAATTCTATAGGAGGTTACACATGCAACGCTTTTGGCACAGTATAGTTTTCTGCAACCGCATTTTGAGATAAAGAAGGTCACAGCTGTAGGGATAATTGTCCCCCCTTTAAGCCACACCATATTTACACCACTGATACAGTCCAATAATGAGCGGTAACTTCCATGAAAAGGAAAATGTTAACATGAATTTATGAACACCATGTTCCTTTGCGCGCCTTGCATTGACAAACAGTCATCCAGCCTACAATAGTCCAGCCTACTTTTATGTCTCATGGCTTTTTAGTCTCTCAGTCCGGATTCAAATAAAACATTGTTTACTATTTGATTGACACGAAATGATAGTTTAGGCGAACTGAGGCATTACTGTGGAATTGACGCGAAGCGTCAGTGCCGCTGTTCTTGTGAAATATAGGGTTGAACTCGTTGACAGGCCGCTCCTGTCCTCTGTTCCAGTAGTTCCTAAATGGTGGGTCTGGATCACTAGTCCAGACCTCATAGGTCGCAGCTATGTGTTGTCATGGTGAAAAACATTGTAGTCTCGTTTATGTGGTGGGTCATGCGTAAACTGAAATGACCTCAGGTGGGTCAAAGTTTTGGAAGCAGTCAACTGTTTAACCAACTCACATCAGAACCAGAACCATAACATACCGCACATTGAACAATGTCCTATACTGGTATAGTTTAGAAAAGTGCATATAGTATATATTTTCCTTACATAGTTGACTTGGAATGTGTAGCTATGTGTATTTAACATCGAAACTATAATGATCCACTGTTGCTAAAGGCTATCAGGCAATAAGAATGAGTGAGGTAACTTCAAATTCTGCACCATTTTCATCAAATGTGTGCCATCCAGGCAAATGTGCACTTTGATTTCACTTTCAAAATGTATTGTGAATAGAGGGAGACATCATATATATTGTGGAGTGTGAAATGCATTTTGGAAGTGTATTATAAGCCATGTCGGGCATTTCTATTAGATGTTATGTTACATTATGCCTAGCCCATACTGTATAGGGAAATTATCGACGCTATTAGGCTTGTTTGTAAAACAGAGAGTTCGAATAAGGCCGCTAGTCCATATCGTATCTGTAAGGGAATTTTCCATTCCTTTTCGAACCGACACGCTGGTCCAAAGTCTTCTGTTCAAAAAAATCATAACTCAGAGAGCGAAGGGGGGGGGGGGGGAGTTTAATGCTGTGTTTTCTGAGGGAGACGGGAAGGTGGGCTGGTGGCAATGGAATGCGTTTGTTGGAAGGGGAGGAGTATGACTATGTAATTAAGTGAGAAGAAAAATCTTGGCGACTGATTTGTTAGTATCGCTCAGACGGAGGGTGTACCGGTCGATATTCTAGGCTATCAAGTTTGAAGAGTGTGGGTTTCCAAAATTCTGCGCTTTCTATACTTTTCAGAAATGCTTTTATGAATTGACTTCTCACCTTATAAAGCGAACGGTTCCAGAGTAGCGAGATTTATTTTAATTTGCGCTGGCTCGGATTGAAAGAGCCATATAGGCATTCAACGTGCTTATTTGTAAAAGCATAGCCTATCTGCCATATCGTCTCCATTTGAACTGAGACATGGGATTGTTTGGACTTCCACAATCTCACTGATGTTCTTGGATAAGACCTTTACACGGATAACTTCTCCACAATTTTGCATGGTGCTTTACCGGCAAGGAAGAATGGCGCGATAAAGTGATTTTCAGAGAAATCAATCGAAGTACCTATTTTGTGTACACTGTTGGCTGATGATGTACTCTCCAATTTGTCTTACTCAGGTATAGCCTAAGCAATGTTTTAAATTGATTTCTTGTTATTATCGATTATGTGCCATGATTATTATTGCGGCGTGATTTATTTAGTAACTTTGTTATTATTATAAAATCTTATGCATTATATAAGCTAACGTTTTATATATTTTGTAGCAGTATGAAACGTGTCTAACCCCATCTGGTTTTGTGTATATTTTGGTATTGATTTGGTTTTCACCTGGTCTAATAATGTGTGTTGATTTAAAGCGCTTGAAATACTGTATATTGTATTATAGGATGACAAGTTCATTTTTGAGTAAGAAATAACGTGTTTTACCAGTGAGAGAGAAAATAAGCCAAAAGAGTCTGTGCAGTACCGCCATGTGTATTCTAAATAAGATAGCTCCAGCGTGTGCGTAAAAGTCCTCTTTTAAAATGCCGTGATCAAATGATATAGGTTATGAGATGATATTATAGAACATCTCAACGTCATTCCTTTTAACCTGTGTTTGATGTGTAAACTAAAACATATAAACGGACTACTATTATTATTATAATATATTTTTTAGATGACACCAAATCGGTTTTGGCCTGGTAATATTGGACAATACTTTTTTTCATAGTGCCGTTTCAGGAGAAAGTTTCACTCTGTTCGAGTTGCATGGGAGCCACTTGCAGTGAATGAAGATGAAAACAATGATAAGTGGTTGGGCAGAGTATCAGGGCTTTTGGCTGACTCAATTTGACTGTTTATATTTTACTTGGCTAAAGTAAGTGATTGGCTGAGATGTGGTTTAGTTTGTGCTTAAAGAGGATTGTGCTTTTATGACCTCAACTATGGTGCACTGCACACAGGCCCTTGCCAACTCATTTGTCTTAAACCTTTATCTTTTTAGTAATTTAGCAGACACTCCTATTCAAACAGCACCACATGCAATCCCAAGGCTTACCTAGAAATGTAGCATAGCCAAACCTTAATTTGTAGTGCAAACTAGGCTTACTTTTTTATAGTAGAGAATAAGTTAGGAGTTTATTAGCTGGAATTGGTTGCTGTATAACTGCAATTCATTATAATGTAGCAAATAGGAAATGTAATGGCATTATGGTTATTTGTAAGTAAAGCTAATTTATATGTACCTTACTGTTGCCATATAAACTTTTATGGTGAGGTTATGGCGATATCATAAAAAAAACTAAGTTCACTATTATTACAACTGATGTCTTGCTTAAAATGTCCTATTACTTTCACAGGTATTGACTGTTACTTTTTTCTAAAGCCTCAAAAAACATTGTTTTTATCTCAAAGACACTCCCTTTCTAAAGAATAACAGCATCAGTTCATAGTTCATACTTTCCAAATTGGATGAGTTGTTATAGATGATAGATTTTGCCTTCAGTGTGTTTGTTCAGCGCCCAAAGTCAAGTTTTGTTGGCACATTACAGGGCGGATCAACAATGTGGCTTTCTCTGAACAACACCAGTCGGTAGTTTAAGAGCATAGAGATAACTGGGATTGAATCTCTGTGGTTTTCCCAGAGCCCGTCTGTTTGCTTACACAAAGAACAATATGTGATTTAACTCTTCCAAGGCCGTTTTCAAAACAACTGTCTTACAGTTATTGATTTTGACATAGTAATGACTTAAAAATTCTAATGTTCATGTTTTTCCTGTCTATTCAACACTAACAGCTACTAGAATATGAGATTATTTATGTTAAAATTGTAATAAAGCACTTAAGGTTGGCCATATATTTGACTAAACTTAAAATGATTTGCAATATTTAATTATAATTTGGACGTGTATTAATAAAGTCTGTTTCATAAATTAAAAGAAAAACGGTTTAATTTAAGTCATTATAACCTAATACTTTGTCTTAGTCAAAATGACATGATCCTTGGCTTTGCGCTATGTAGCCAAACAAGCTATCTACACATAGGCCTACATGTGAGAGGAAAAACACATCTAACCTACCTACCTAAAGTGGATTTAGAAAGGATTTAATTCCCGCTTAGCACAAGGCATTCCAATGTCGCCCTTATTAAAGGAGTAGTGAAGGTACATAGAATCTGCAGGTTGTGCCAAGATGCCATTTTCATTGTCAACCTTGGTTAGATTTTTTTGAATGACTCTGAGTAGGTGCCATGCATCTATGAAAACACATTAAGGGACTTGGCGTGGGACTGCAAACATAGATTGGGACTATGTCAATAATGGCTCTAGGTTGAGGCATACTATATGTTATTTTCCCTACCTTCTACTCCTTGCCTTTGGAACATGGAAGGTGACTGTGTTGAAGGAAAAGAGGGGGTGGGGGGGGTTTGAGGTTTCTCCTTTCCGCCCCTTCAGTTATGCAAGCATTTTTTACTACACTCTAGTCCCCCCCCCCCCCCCCTTCCAGACTATCCTTTCTCCGTTTCAGTGAAGGGCAAGTACATGTTGGAATGTGGACAGTTTGATAAGAGAAAGGCAAGTGTGAGAGGCGCTTGCTTCTTGTGCCAACAACCCAGCAGTCCTAGTCGGAGCTTGCTCGGGGGAAACAGGAACAGCATCTGACTACATTCTATTGTGGTGTTGGCGGTTGTAATAAACACGGTGGCATCCTCATATCTTCGTCAACCGAGATCGTTATTTCTCAGTTGTAATCCCAGCCGTATCGAAGATGGTAAAACGGCTTTTTTTTTCTCTGAACAGATTTGTCCTATAAACTCTCAGGCCAGATAGACTTGACTGTCTTATAGGAGTCAATATTGTCGTGAAATTGTGGTTTGTCTACAGTACATCAGTGTTTAATTTGGTTTTTGTCATTTTACTGTATTGTAACCACAAAATGCCTCATGTCAACTTGTGTACATGAGGTATTCTGTCAGCCTTTTCCTGTAACAATGTGAATGTGTATATGTGCTATTTATCTTCTGTTCAGGAAGACTTCTGGCTCAACTTTTGCGAAAAAGGTCACTTGACATGACTATGCCAACTAACTTCTCTGATTCTCTTTATTTTCCATCTTTCCCTTGCCTTTCAGGATGAATTTCATCCCTTCATCGAGGCACTTCTCCCTCACGTCCGTGCCATCGCCTACACGTGGTTCAACCTCCAGGCGAGGAAACGCAAGTACTTCAAGAAGCATGAGAAACGGATGTCCAAGGACGAGGAGCGTGTGGTCAAGGACGAACTGCTCAGCGAGAAGCCCGAGATCAAGCAGAAGTGGGCCTCCAGGCTCCTCGCCAAGCTCCGCAAGGACATCCGTCAGGAGTACCGCGAGGACTTTGTGCTCAGCGTGACAGGCAAGAAGCACCCGTGCTGTGTCCTCTCCAACCCTGACCAGAAGGGCAAGATCCGGCGGATCGACTGTTTGCGGCAGGCCGACAAGGTGTGGCGCTTGGACCTGGTCATGGTCATCCTGTTCAAAGGCATCCCGTTGGAAAGTACAGACGGAGAGCGCCTCATCAAGTCGTCGCATTGCACCAACCCAACACTTTGCGTCCAGCCGCATCACATAACAGTGTCGGTCAAGGAACTGGACTTGTTTCTAGCATACTATGTCCAGGACCAAGGTAGGTTGACTTACTGTGTGAATCACTGGTTGGGTGGGTGGAGTTTAGGGTTGGCCAAGGTCAAGTGTCATATCCACTGCCATTTTGGCAGCCTCATTGGCTGGTTGGAGTGTCTCCACTATGGTGTCTTTAGAAGGAAGCTGGCCTGTCGTCAATGTAGATGAACACTGGGCACTCTTGCAAACAGGCATGTACATTAAAAAAAACAATACAATACAACCAGTCAAAAAAAACATGAAATGCACACATATTTTGCACACACAGACAATAGAAGATTTGTTTGATCGTTTTCCAAATACCGCTGCATATTTTGGATGTGCTGTGCATTCTGTATTGTTTCGGCACACACAAGTTCTCTTTACAGAGACTTAATACATTATAGTGCTGCCAATTTACAAGTATTGTCATTTAATAGTCTCTGAATAAAGAGAGAGGGTTTTGCTCTTGGACACAGATACAGTATGTGCTCACAAAATGGATTGTACATTTTTGGATCAGTAAACATAATTCAAATTGAAACAAATCATTTAAGGTGACGGGTATGAATTGATGGTTTAGAAAAAGGGATTTGGGCAAAAAGGGAAATTTGTATATTTTGATTGATGTACAGTATTTGCTATTTTTATCCTGACAAATGTTGAAGTCTTGATCTTTGATTGGATCTTTAATATAGTTGTTGTAACAAGGAGTTCCTGCACTAGATTTTCATTAATAAATGTGGTTTGTTAAATGAACAAATGTGTTCCCTAAAATTCTGCATATAGTCAATTAATCAAATTGGCAACATTTCTAAAATGGCTCATAAATAGATAACAATTGCAAAATATTTACATTACATCTCATGATTCTTTGGGTAAGAAATTGAAAATGTAGAGGACATTTAAAATTGATTGAGAACTTGTAATACAGAAATTAATGTAATGCCTATAAACACAAAAGTAGTTATAGTATTTCTAGATGTTACGATAGAAAGTGATCTTTATATTGTTGTAAGAAGAGGAAACTGACAAGAACACTCATTTTCTCAGACCAATACCGCACTGCGGATATATATTCTGGCAAATGAGGTTGCTTTGTTATTCAACCTCTTATGTATTTGCCACTTAACTTTTCTTTACTACATGAACAACTATTCTCTTAACCTTTTGCAACTTTTTTTTTTTTTAAAGTGGGAATTTTAAAGTTATTTCGAACTCCCTGGCCCACAATAAATGTTCCAACGATAATGCCAACACATGCAGTAAGGTACCCATCCGTAATGCATTGGCTGTTGGAGAAAAAATGCAGACAGTCTAGCTAGCTCATTGTCATGAAAGGCAGAGCCTCCATTTTGTGTTTGATAAGTGCCAGAGAAAGCAGAAGGCACAGCAGAGAGACCATAATGGTTGCCACTGGCACCATGGTTGGCATCAGACCCTCTTTTGTGTCTTTTGTAGGGCGCCGCTCATTCTCATGTCTCGTTTGCATCTGCCGCAATTGAACTGTTGTTAACAGTATCAGACAGCACACCACAAAATGTCTCAAATGGTCCACTGATATCATGTAAGGAATACAAATTTACAAAGCACACTACAGGTTGTGTTAATATAATTGGTTGAACTACAATGTGTATACATGCAGTTACCAAGTTGGGGAATCCTAGTATTTGAAAATATGTTTTTCAGTTATGAATATTTGTCCCAAGTGATGAAAAAGAATCAGCTTTTCCCATATTGGCAGCTTACCCTATTTATTTTTAGAGTAGCCGAGATACAATATAGCGAGCCTACATTTGCAATAGGACTGACATTCTGTTCGCCATTTCTTTTGAATGAGACTATATATATATATATATATATTTTTTTTTATGCTGCCGAGTATAGAGCAAAGGGCAGTCTTTGGCATGCCGTTACCAGTGCCCAGCTTTCTAGACAATGTAGCCACATTGTGGTAGCGTGCGGGGCGGGCGCCATTTTGTTTGCGCTGTGCCAGGCAGGCAGGGAAAAAACGCCAGTAATGGTTGTTAGAGGTTCCGAGGTTGGCATCAAACCCTCTTTGTCTGCTTGCAGCGTGCCTTTGATTCGTTGGTTGGCATCCGCAATGCAGTGGGCACGCTGGAAAGTTTCTGACTGTGGCAGAATGGGGACCACCATGCTTTTGTTCTTCTGCAACTGCATGAAACAAACAAACAAACACAAAGAAGAAACCGCCAAACTGATGCCCTGCTTTGACAGAATATGGCATTTCCGCCGTTAGGAAAATAATATGTCATATGTCCCATGGTTTCTTAGATTTTTCACCTTATTACATTTCAACTTTAGTATTCTTTCAGGTGAATTATACATTTTTGTAATATGTAGCTATATTCAAATCTGTTAAGAGTAACCCTCTTAAACTATTTGGTGCCAGCTGTTTCTTTATGGCTTCTTATGTAATGTTTATGTAATGTTGAGTTTGAGCTATACATATTTATTAACTTTGCAGGGTTGATGCCCAAGAAAGGTTGCTGGCTCGGTGAGTGAGTGGGTAATTTTAGAGAGGTTTCTCAACCCGTTGTTGTCAGGCATAGATGCGCTTAGCTGGGCAAAGTCTGCCCTAGCAGCACCCATGTGCATGCCCAGATGAATGCCAGCTGGAAGGGGGTTGGGGGCAGGGTGTGGGGGTTGAGGGAGCCATTGTGCCAACCTGCCAGTCTTTTTCAATGGAAACCCACTGGCATGGGATAATACCCTTCGCCATGTGCTGGCGCTAGCTGCTAAAACTAGTGACCACCTTGTGTTCATCAAACATTTCTCGTTCGTATTGTAATTTAGATGATTTTTTTTGTTCCGTTTTGGGTGTTTCGCATATCAAATATTTCTTATAATACTATTCAATTTGCTCAAGTCAGGACACAGAGATAGGGCATCTGTTCATTCAGTTTCATCACCATTTCACAAGCACAAGGTACCATTGTGCTTATCATATATGAACACTTGAGGATACTGTAGACTTATTTGTCCAAATATTAAAATAAGAACGCACACCATTTACTCAACCCAAAGCTCTTGATTTCCATGAGATTTCTGATAATTATCTGGGTCCCTATAGTAGCTAAACAGTGATTGTGATGACTAAGGGAACATTCTGAAGAAGGCTTTGAATTTTTTTTTATCCCAATGCCAGAGATCCCTCAGTGGATTTAGTAGATTCTGCAGTATTTATTTAGTATTTCTCTGACTTGGAATACCCTTTTGTTACGCTTTGTGTTTGCTCTGATGTAGGCTAGGAGGAACGCTATTGTTGAAATATAATCATAGCCTCAAAAGACCAGTTATTTAATATGAATGAAGGACCTCTTATACATGAAGGGCCTGTCTGAGTGCTTCTCTTTTAGATAGCTGGCTGAGGTCCCCTCCGATGTTATACCCCACTAATGAGTACTGTGAAAGAGAACTGATGTCTATAAAGCTTGTGTCCCAAAGTTGTTCATTTGTCTGATTTTGCTTTTAATTTAATTTAAGTTCGAAATTCAGATTTTTTTTTTCTTGCATCATTTTTTTCCCATCCAAAATGAGTGTTGTAAAAAATTCATTCAACTTTTTAAGGAGATCAGTGATCTCCGAGTTCATGTTAAAGAAGAAAACGACAACTCGTAGCCAGTGAAAGAACAGGCTTGGTTGATCCACGGTGGGATCCCATGAGGTCAAAGGCCAAGTCCCTTCCCCATTATCCTAGTGCTGAAAGTTAACATGGTCGTAAAAACATAGTCATATTTTCACTTCTTTAAACCTTCCCCCATTTCATTATTCAAGCTTTTTTGACAGTCCTGATACGTCCTGGATCCGGATGGATTACCCTCTAATACGGTTTGCCATGTTAAAACGACAGCTCTGTTTTACGATAGCCAGACCATGGAATGGAACGCCTTGACCTTGGCTAAGAGATGTGGCGGGGTGCCCACTGAAGTTTAATTGCGCAAAACAGATCTGTGAAAACACATGGTTGGCCCCAAAGCGCGTGAGTGGCGTAGGGAGCTTTTGGCCTAAGGGGGTGATGGGGGACTACCTACAAAGCACCCCCCCCCCACCCCCCTTTGAACCCAACAATTGGGGTCAGCCGTCGTGCTTCCCAGACCACCAGTAGTCCCCTGACAACCATTTGTCAGTCTGCGCCCCTCCCCCTGTCCGCATGTCAGGTTTTCGAATCAGTGAGTGGGAGAGGCAGCAGAAGACGTGCTCCCTCCCAGGTTGGCAGGGTGTCAATGTTGGTTGGTTGTCTTCTCTGGTCATTGGCCGGCTGGTTGCTCTGCACTGCGTGGGGTAGCGCTTTGAGCTGTGTGCCCCTCATTTTCCAGCTGGCTGCATTTGAGGCATGGTCAGGGGGAGTGAGTTTGACCTCCTGACCTCTGGGTCACAGCGGAGGTCTGTGGCTAAGCACTACACCCCCCCTCTTTCCCTCCCTCCCTTCTTCCTCCTTTCTCCTCCTCTGCCACCAAGAGTTGCGGCACACTGCCCAGCCCTCTCTGACTGACTCCGTCAAGTCACCCCCAGACTCCTGTGACAGCTGCTTCAGGCCCAGGGCTCATAGCCAGAGAAGGATGGCTGGGAGGATGCCAGTAGCGGGAAACTAAATCGTTGCAGGCACACAGTGTTAAGGACACCACCATTCCATGTTTAAAAAAAAAAAATTGTGGTTAGGATGACAAAGAGCTGTTTTGTTAGTACTACAGTACTACAGTATAGTAGTCCACTTATTGTTTGAGTTCCGTCAATAGAAGCATGGTTGACCTTTGGATGAAACTTGTTTTTATGTACAGTACAAATTCACTATATTGAACGTGTAGAGGGATGGTTTGGTCACATTTAAAATAGGTTTTTAAAGTGTAAATTATGCAACAAACAAATTCCTAGTTCCAATGTAACAGAGGACGCTTTCGTCCTGTATTTAGCTAAGACATTCTGTGAAGGCTTTGTTCAGTGTGAACCACACAAACCTGTGCTGCTCAGCTCTGGCTCGTCTCATCAGTATGCTGTTGGGCCTGCGGTGAATATCTTACTCGGAGCCATAACCTATCGAACACATTCTCCCAGTCTAATCCACTTAGAACAGGTTCCTCTCAGCGCTGCTGCCCACTTTATTGATTTCCTCTTCCTGCTAAACGTCCCTCCCCCTTCTCTCTGCTACTCTACTCTTCTACCCTGTTGCTGTGTAAATGATGTGGTCTTACTTTCAGCTACATTTAGTGTTGGTAAAGCTCTCTCTTTTTAATTCATTATTTTCTTTCTTTCTCCTCCTTTGTTTATGGTCTTTGCCCTGAACTCTCCAACGCCAACTCTGGTTCTCTGAAACCAGGTTTTTACCACGCACTATCAGCCACATGGCATTAGCACCAGAGTTTTGCTCTAGCAAATATCTCAAGGCTTGAAACAACCTATGTTACCTCCTTAGCCCTCTTTGGTGTGCGCCGTGTACATACATCTCCATGGAAACAAGACAACTCCATGTAGAGGTCACAGCCCTATGCGGATGCCTGCTTCTCAGCCAACTTCATCACTCATTTTCACTCTCCAAAAGGAATCCGAAAATGTGGCCCTGTAACTGATATGAGCAATGTGGAACTCCTTTAATACCTCTAGGCTTTTTGTGATGTTTTGTGTGTCAGCTCATAGAAATAGAACACGATTATATTTATGTACTATATTATACACTGAGTGTACAAAACATTAAGAACACCTTCCTAATAACTGTTGAGCACCCCAGCAGTGTTGCAGTTCTTGACACAAACCGGTGCGCTTGACACCTGTAACCATACCCCATTCAAAGACATTTCAATCTTTTGTCTTGCCCATTCCATGTCTCAATTGTCCCATGGCTTAAAAATCCTTATTTAACCTGTCTCCTTCCCTTCATCTACACTAATTGAAGTGGCTTTAACATCAATAAGGGATCATATTCTGACCAGGATTCACCTGGTCAGTCTATGTCATGGAAAGAGCAGGTGTTCATAATGATTTGTACACTCAGTGTATATAGTTTATCTTATGGTTAAGCTCCATCAGAGTTTCCCAGGCTTTGTGAGGTTAGCCGAATACATTTCAACCCCCCCCTGAGACCACTTGACAGGAGGGCTAGTGCCACCACCCCCCCCCTCCTAGCTAGGCCCTGCCCCATCAACCAGCCCTCCCAAATGAAGACAAATGGGTACATTGACCCCCTGTCCCACACCGCGAATTGTACACTACCTCACTGTCCTGGCTTACAAAGACGCTGCTGCTGCCTCGACTATTACCATCCAACGGCTGCAGTCTGCTCTACTCTGTTCTGCTCTATTCTACTCTGTTCTACACTAATCTATTCTACTCTACTCTACTCTATTCTCTGCTCTGCTCTACGCTACTCTATTCTACTCTAATTTACTCTGCTCTACTCTATTCTACTCTACGCTAATCTACTCTATTCTGCGCTACTCTATTCTGCTCTGCTCTATTCTACTCTGGTCAACTCTATTCTGCTCTACTCTATTCTGCGCTACTCTATTCTGTTCTACTTTACTTTGCTCTATTCTATGCTACTTTACTCTACTCTGCTCTACGCTACTCTATTCTGCTCTACTTTACTCTGCTCTACTCTATTCTACTCTGCTCTACTCTATTCTGCGCTACTCTATTCTGCTCTACTCTACTCTATTCTACGCTACTTTACTCTACTCCTCTCTGCTCTGCTCTGCTCTACTCTACCTCCCTCTTCTCCTCTTTCCTTCTCTCCTCTCTTCGACCTGACAGTCTGCCTGCCTACCAGGCCTTATCTGACAGATGTGATTATGGATTTGAGCTAAAGAGAGAGCGAGAGCAATAGAGCAAAAGATCAGAGGGGAAAGACGGAGGAGGATGAAAAGAGAGAAGGAGCTATGTAGACCAACATTTAGAACCAGAAAGTAAAAGTATATTATAGAATACTGGCCAGATATTCCGATACAGAGAGCAATAGAAGCATGGGAGAAGCATTCCTTCAATGTAAACTGTCTTTCGGATCGAGAGCGTGCAAAACCAATGTGCATCCTTCATCAAGCTAAAGAATAGGGAAAAAAATAAAGGGGTGAGGGTGGGGGGTGGGGGGGGCAGGAAGGGCCAGACAATCGGGGGAGGTTTCCAGGGAGACGGTTACTTCCCCGTACCCCCTCCCACTTTCCCCATCAGACTCTTTTCATTTGGGACAGGCTCAATCAGAGGTCTAGAGTGATGGTAGTCTTGTCTTTTGTCTGCATGTACAGTACCCCCGTCATTGTAGGAGTTGCCAGGTTTAGGACGGATAGAGAAAAGGGAACCCATTACAGTGTTTGTGTGTGAGTGTGTCTCTGCTTGTGAGCGAGTGTGTGTCTGGTTGTGCGTGTGTGTACACGCATGTATGCATGCATGTGTGTTTGTGTGTTGGGGCTAAGTGTATACTGCATGTTGTTTGTAGGGTGAATCCCCAGTGGAATGCTGGATAATGTCATCCCTTGGGTCAAAGAAAGGATATGGCTTCTGGGGCTTGGGAATGGGTGTTTGGTATCAGTTAGCGCCCCATTGAGTTGTCAAATTCTGTAGAGGCCCTCTGCTCCTCCCTCACAGATGGCTGTGGCACTAAAACCAGTCTCCTGACATTTAAGATTGAACTAAAACCACCCTCCTGACATTAAGATTTAAATAAAACCAGTCTGATATTAGGATTTAAAAACAAATTCAACACAGCAGTGTAGCTAAGTATTTTGACTGGTGCGATTACCCAACATCCAAACGCTATTCACACCATTAGAAGTCTAATTTAAAGCAGTAGGATGGGGCAAAACTGTTAACAAATCGTATCGTGTGTCAAATGCGGCCATGACCTACGTATATTGCCACTTATTTTTCGTTGACCTTTTTCAAAATGAATCAGCAACAAATCGGGGTAAAAAATGAATATGTTAAAGCCATGGTGATTTACTGAAGCTCAGTGCTTCTGCTGACATGACTAAAAAAGACTTGAATATTCATGATATTCAACAAATTTGTTCTACACGATAGAAAAGATGAATACATAAAAATAAAAAATCTGATTTTCTATGATTGGGAAGCAGATTTCCCTGAAACGTGTTCTAGCTGCGTGTGGACATCCTGTAGGGTGGAACAAGCAGAAAATGAATCCCAAATCAGTGTAACTACAGATGTCAGAGTATGTCTGGACAGCTACTTTCCCCCTGTGATAATCATATCCTGTTTTCACACAGCGAGAGACACACATACAACCCCCCTTCCACCACCCACCACCCACCCACCACCCACACACACACACAAGGAGAGACACAGATTTTCCAGTTGGAGGTTAAGCCTACAGGAAGAGAGAGATTGGTGCAGAGGAGGGAGATATTCAAATTTAACGAAAACGTCTATTTCAAGTGTAACCAAGAATACGTACATGAAGTCAGGCATGAGAAGATATGTGAGGACCAACATTTGAGTCAAATAAACATAAGAAAAAAAATAACATCTGATCTGGTCATTATCTAAATTCAGCATTAACATACACTTTTTCCTCAACCACATTAGCCAAGTATGTTTAATGCCATACTCGGCCTACTGCCATAATCAGTTTAATAATATTAAATTATTAGTGTTCGTGTTGTCATGTTTCACCTTACTCTGATTATCTTAATCGTCGTAAGGTTATTATTAGAGTAAGCATACGTAAATTAAAACACCTGGATATTTTAGCAATCTTTCAAATTAGTAGGACAAGTAAACACCTTATTCGGAGTTCCAGCTGCATATTTGTTCTGCGCATGTGCTAGCACCCGCCGCGCAAGCCTCCCTATTTTGCGTGAGCGAAGTGAGTTTGGAGAAACTGAAAGTATGCATCATATAAATAGTTTTGACATACAAACTCTATATGTCCGAACTCAGAATAAAAAATAACATGGTCACTGTCGTAGAATGTTTTTATTTTGATTGGCGATTTTCTGCATTTATCGAAGTCCCTAATTTCAGATTTGTCCATGGAAACAGGATTATTAGGGAAATCGTTCTTCTTGCAAAGCATATAAACATTTCAATCGAACTATTATATGAATCTGAGTATTCAGAAAATTATATTATTGTGTGCATGTAAACGTACACATTCTGTGACTGACTCTATATGGTAAATATTTGAAAGACCCTAAGAAACTTGATAGATCACTGTTCGATGATAAAACGCGGTTCAACCGCTCTCTGTGTTTTGAGGAGCCAAGTGGAATGGCGTCAGGATGATGTGATTAAAGCAGCCACTGCTATGCTAGCAACTAACGGAGGTCGCTAATGAAACCCGGGATTTTACGAGGAAGAATGAGGTCTCGAAATGATACTTTGCACGAAAAGGTTATACGTCCTGCCGCTGGATAACTAAACTGTTTCTCAAATAGAATTCCCTGCCTTGGCTGTTATTGGACTCTGCTGACCCGGAGAAATATCTCCAAACATGCACAAAAGTGTATGCACGGAATTGTGTGTTTGGGGGAGTCTATTTAACCGATCGTGTTTATTGAAGAGTCTGGAAACTTAAAAAAATAAAAAGAGTGACAGCTTTGAACACTCTTAGCATTCTCTCAACCAGCTTCATCAGAAATGCTTTTCCAACAGTCTTGTTTTTAAGCTCTGGATTTATAACCCCTTGATATTATTGTTGGATCTGATTTTAACAGCTAACATTTCGATGGCAATAATAAATAGATATGCCGATAGTGGACAACCTTGTTTTACTCCTCTTGACAGTTTAAAACTTTCTGATAAGAAGCCATTATTTCCCATTTTACACCTAGGGTTACCATACAACTTTAATCCATTTTATAAGAGATTCTCAAAACTTGAAATATTCCAGGCATTTATATATAAACTCCAGTCGTATTTTATCAAAACGCCTTTTCAAAGGCAGCTATGGATACCAGACCTGGTTTCCCAGATTTATCATAGGAAAAACTATTAATTCCTCTATTGGATCAGGCATAAATAACCATGCAAAATACACTCAACTTAAATTGAAAGAGATGCTGTTTGGAAACACTGATGGAGGTCAACCAGTTAGGTTCTTCTCAGGATAACTCAAGGTGCCGAACTGGCCAGTCTAATAGCATTCATAAACTCTTCAATGGCTGATGAATTATAGCATCACGGACGAACATTGAGCTTCATGGAAGTGGATTTTCCCAATCTGATGGCTGAGTTGATCTATATCTCAAAACTGTCAGAGTGCAAATCAATCATTTTGCGATGTCATGGTAAACGCTTAGACATGGTTTGTGTTGGTATGACCTCAGGATCCTATTGAAGGAGAGGGTGAGTCGAGGCAATTCCCTGCCATTTCTCCCAGAGACTATGCATGTGATATAGCCCTCTGAGCTGAAGCCTAGGCATCAACTCGGGGAGCTGACGCAAGTCTTCACGTGTCAGGCACGTTTACTCATCCAACAAGTGTACAGTGCATTCAGAAAGTATTCAGAACCCTTGACTTTTTCCACATTTTGTTATGTTACAGCCTTATTCTAAAATTGATGAGGACATGTTTTTATTTAATAAATCTACACACAATATCCCATAATGACAAAGCGAAAACAGGTTTTTAGAAATGTTTGCAAATGTATTACAAATAAAAAACAGCGATAGCTTATTTACATAAGTATTCACACCCTTTGCTATGAGCCTTGAAATTTAGCTCAGGTGCATCCTGTTTCCATTGATCATCCTTGATGTTTCTACAACTTGATTGGAGTCCACCTGTGCTAAATTCTAGTGATTGGCCATAATTTGGAAAGGCACACACCTGTCTATATAAGGTCCGACAGTTGACAGTGCATGTCAGAGCAAAAACCAAGCCGTGAGGTTCAAAGGAATTGTCCGTAGAGCTCCGAGACAGGATTGTGTCAAGGCACAGATCTGGGGAAGGGCACCAAAAAATGTCTGCAGCTTTGAAGGTCCCCAAGAATGCAGTGGTCTCCATCATTCTTAAATGGAAGAACTTTGTAACCACCAAGACTCTTTCTAGAGCTGGCCACCTGGTCAAACTGAGCAATCGGGGGAAAAGGGTCATGGTCAGGGAGGTGACCTAGAACCCGATGGTTACTCTGACAGAGCTCCAGAGTTCCTCTGTGAAGATGGGAGAACCTTCCAGAAGGACAACCATCTCTGCAGCACTCCACCAATCAGACCTTTATGGTAGAGTGGCCAGATGGAAGGTGCTCCTCTGTAAAAGGCACAAGACAGCCTACCTGGAGTTTGCCAAAGGCACGTAAAGACTCTTAGACCATGAGAAACAAGATTGTCTGGTCTGATGAAACCAAGATTAAACTCTTTGGCCTGAATGCCAAGCGTCACGTTTGGAGGAAACCTGGCACCATCCATACGGTGAAGCATGGTGATGGCAGTATCATTCTGTAGGGAGACTAGTCAGGATCGAGGGAAAGATGAACAGAGCAAAGTACAGAGATATCCTCCAGAGTGCTCAGGACCTCAGACTGGGGTGAAGGTTCACCTTCCAACAGGACACATCCCTAAGCACACAGCCAAGACAATGCAGGACAGGCTTCGAGACAAGTCTCCAAATGTCCTTGAGTGGCCCAGCCAGAGCCTGGACTTGAACCCGATTGAACATCTCTGAAGAGACTTGAAAATAGCTGTGCATCGGCGCTCTCCATTCAATCTGACAGAGCTTGAGAGGATCTGCAGAGAAGAATGGGAGAAACTCCCCAAATACAAATCAAATCCAATTTGATTTGTCACATGCGCTGAATACAACAGGTGTAGAGCTTACAGTGAAGTGCTTAGTTACAAGCCCTTAACCAATGATGCAGTTTTAAGAAAAAAACAACAACAAAAATTAAGAAATAAGAAAAACAAATAATTAAAGAGCAGCAGTGAATAACAATAGTGGGGCTATATACAGGGGGTACCGGTACAGAGTCAGTATGCGGGGGCACCGGTGTCGAGGTAATTGAAATAATTATGTACATGCAAGTCGTTGTTAAAGTGGCTATGCATAGATAATAACAAAGAGTAGTAGCAGCGTGGGGCGGTGGGGGGTTGTAAATAGTCTGGGTAGCTATTTGATTAGCTGGGGTAGAAGCTGTTTAGAAGCCTCTTGGACCTAGACTTGGCGCTCTGGTATCTTTTGTCGTGCGGTAGCAGAGAGAACAGTCTATGACAAGGGTGGCTAGAGTCTTTTACGATTTTTAGGACCTTCCTCTGACAGCGCCTGGTATATAGGTTCTGGATGGCAGGAAGCTTGGCCCCGGTGATGTACTAGGCCGTATGCACTACCCTCTGTAGCGCCTTGCGGTCCGAGGCCGAGCAATTGCCATTCCAGGCAGTGATGCAACCCGACAGGATGCTCTCGATGGTGCAGCTGTAAACTCTTGAGGATCTGAGGACCCATGCCAAATCTTTTCAGTGTCCTGAGGGGGTATAGGCTTTTTCGTGCCCTCTTCATGACTGTCTTGGTGTGCTTGGACCATGTTAGTTTGTTGTTGATGTGGACGCCAAGGAACTTGACGCTCTCAACCTGCTCCACTACAGACCCGTCAATGAGAATGGGGGCGTGCTCTGTCCTCTTTTTTCTGTAGTCCACAATTATCTCCTTTGCCTAGATCACATTGAGGGAGAGGTTGTTGTCCTTGCACCACATGGTCAGGTCGATGACCTCCTCCCTATAGGCTATCTCATCGTTGTCAGTGATCAGGCCTACCACTGTTGATCAAGACACTGTTGATCATATAAGCAGCTATGAAAAAAACTTTGAGACTTCCTTAGATATCGTGCACCAACTGTTGTTTACATAAATGCATAGGCCCCTGTCCCGTGTCTTACAAGAGGCTGCTGTTCTGTCTTGCCGATAGTGAATATTAATGTCGTCGTTCATCCACGACTTGGTGAAGCATAAAGTATTCGTTTTTAATGTCCAATTGGTAGGATATACGTGCTTTCAGTTCGTCCCATTTATTTTCTAGCGATTGAACATTAGCTAGCAGAACGGGGGGGGGGGGGCAAGAGCAGATTAGCCACTCGTCGCCTGGTCTTCACAAGGCACCCTGATCTTTGCCTCGGGATCGCCGTTTCCTTCTCCAACGAATCAGGTGTGCCAAGCTTATAGTGTCATACCCAAGAAGACTCGAGGCTGTAATCGCTGCCAAAGGTACTTCAACGAAGCACTGAGGAAAGGGTCTGAATACTTATGTAAATGTGATATTTCTGTTTTTTTTTTAGTTTTAATACATTTGAAAAAATATTTAAACTGTTTTTTTTTAGAATAAGGCTGTAAAGTAACGTAACAAAATGTGGAAAAGTCAAGGGGTCTGAATACTTTCCGAATGCACTGTATGTGCTCCACCAAACCAACTCTTACAATGGAATAATAAGGCAGATAAAGCCACAAAAAGGGCATTTATGACAAATGGCAGCAGCTGTTCAAACTAATCTCTCTGTAGCTTTCACAAATGGTGTCCAATTAACAATGAGCCACTGTGGGGTCCTAATCCACACTGTAGCCATTCTGCACTGCAGCCAATCCGCACTGCAGTCTGCAGCCACCTTCTGGCCGGGGAAACTCTATGCTCCGCCTGTTGAGTTCCATGGACTGGACTGGAGGATGTGCGAGCCAACTCTGGCTTCAGAGTTGGGGGACTTTAGCCTGCTAAACTTAAGCCTAGGGATTAACGTGGGGAGCTAATGGAAGCTGGCTATGTTCTATTTCTGTGGATAGGAATGTGAATGAGTGCTCCCCTTACCGTTTTTTTAGTTCGCGTGTCTTTGGGTTACATTTCCAGTAGTTCTACAATGATAAACTGATGATTTCTCTGGACTTACACAACTTTGTGTAAAATGTCCAACCTCCAACCCACTCCTGAAACTGTTAGACTATCACAATGTCCCTAGACACCACTGAGTGTTCACACACATCATGTTTCCAACAGGCTACTGGGAGTATTGTTGTCGGAAAATATCTTGTTTGGATGGGAACTGCATTGGATTTACTCTTAACTTACAATAATAGCTCTTGTCATAAAATGTATTGACCTTTCTTCATAAATATGAATCAGTCTGCATTGGTGTTGGTCAATCCTTGTTTCCAGTCATACAGTTGGTGTTGGTCAATCCTTGTTACCAGTCATACAGTTGGTGTTGGTCAATCCTTGTTACCAGTCATACAGTTGGTGTTGGTCAATCCTTGTTACCAGTCATACAGTTGGTGTTGGTCAATCCTTGCTACCAGTCATACAGTTGGTGTTGGTCAATCCTTGTTACCAGTCATACAGTTGGTGTTGGTCAATCCTTGTTACCAGTCATACAGTTGGTGTTGGTCAATCCTTGTTACCAGTCATACAGTTGGTGTTGGTCAATCCTTGTTACCAGTCATACAGTTGGTGTTGGTCAATCCTTGCTACCAGTCATACAGTTGGTGTTGGTCAATCCTTGTTACCAGTCATACAGTTGGTGTTGGTCAATCCTTGTTACCAGTCATAAAGTTGGTGTTGGTCAATCCTTGTTACCAGTCATACAGTTGGTGTTGGTCAATCCTTGCTACCAGTCATACAGTTGGTGTTGGTCAATCCTTGCTACCAGTCATACAGTTGGTGTTGGTCAATCCTTGTTACCAGTCATACAGTTGGTGTTGGTCAATCCTTGCTACCAGTCATACAGTTGGTGTTGGTCAATCCTTGCTACCAGTCATACAGTTGGTGTTGGTCAATCCTTGTTACCAGTCATACAGTTGGTGTTGGTCAATCCTTGTTACCAGTCATACAGTTGGTGTTGGTCAATCCTTGTTACCAGTCATACAGTTGGTGTTGGTCAATCCTTGTTACCAGTCATACAGTTGGTGTTGGTCAATCCTTGTTACCAGTCATACAGTTTCAACCTGTTTCTTTCCCAACTCAACTCCGCTTCCACCACGTTCTCCATTTATGATTCCACACCATTTTACTCTTAATTCCTACTAATCATCAGTCCATAGAAATACAGAGCATCTATTTAATTATACGCAGCTACGAACGCCTGCCTTGTCCCAGTTGGTGATCTCTTGGTCATCATCCAAGAGAAAGCCAACAAGCAGAAGCTTGAAAACCTGTCACTGTCGGAGGACTCGGGTAAGTGCAGACATGGGTCTCCGCCCTTCCAAATGACACAGAGTAACTGGTGGAATGTCAATGAAATGAAATGGAGAGAGCTGGAAAGAAATGAAATGAAAATGGGTTTTGGTAGTGAGGCCTGGCACTGGCAGAGGGCTTCAAGGGCAGTGCCAACTACTATGAATGGAGAAAACTACTAGAGAGAAAAAAAAATTGTTTGGGCTTTTTTCACTCCAAGAATAATTAACCGCGTCCATGCAGCCCTTCTGGTCATGGCGCTTAGCCCTGTTGGACAAAGCCACAAGTCACTGTAGCAGGCTAGCGGCAACATCCCATTTCCACTGTGGAGACCGATAAGGAGAGGGGGTAAAAGGAGGGGGGTGCAAGGCAGTTTCAGCCAGCTACTGAAATGATGAAAGTATGGAGGGGGGTTAGTGGCTGAACGTCATAAATCTCTGGAGATGGTATACTGTAGGTATCAAAGCATACCGGGACTGAGAGGTGTGAGATCGGGGGGAGGGGTTACATGATGGAGAGAGCACCCTGGCTGGTTAGATATATGTTTATATATAGGGAGGGACTCAACTCCGACTGAAAGTTCAGAGCAGGACACGAGAGACATACGTACCATATCACATGCGCCCTGTCACGTACACCACACTCCACCGTCTGAACTGTAAACTCAGACACTGGTTCTTCATGCATTTGACTGTGATGCATTTCATTTTACTGTGCAACGTGGGCTTGAAAGTGCATGTCATTTCCATGGAAAGGGAACCAGTTTGATATACCTCCTATCTGTATGTGTCCCGACCTGCTTTGAAGTTGCATTGATAGCTCGTTCAACTTATTTGTTGTGGTGAATATAATCATTAAAAAATAAATTAAAAAATAAAAGAGCACTTCATCTCATCTCCCTTTCATTGTCAGAACTGGCATAGGAGAAAATCCAGTAAACAATTATCATCGTAGTGGATCAGCAAATTCTCAGCCATGAGACATGAAACAGAAGAAAGCCCCATTGACAGAGATTTGCTCACCAGTCTTTGCGCTGATCTTTAAGAAAATACTTAGTGTTGCCGCCAGCCAATAAGCCCCCCCCCTCCTCTTCCTCACTCCTACCAGCTATATGTCTGTATTGTAGGGGTGCGACGGTGTGTGTGTGTGTGTGTATAATCGGAGGCTGCGACAGTGTATGTTTCTGTGTGTGTGTATTGTCGGGGTGACTCTGTCCCATGCTCTTAGGCGGGCGGCGGGCCCTGCATGGGGCTGGAAAGAGGGAGCCGTCACCTGCCAGACAAGAGGAATGTTAATGCCGTGGCCCTGGTAATGGGATTTAGTACACACCGTCCATGAGGAGGCGATCAGGAACTCCCTCTTATTGTTCCCCATACCGGACTGGGACCTCTCAATAGAAGACGTGTCTGTGTTTATACAACCACTCACGTCTCAATAAAGACTGTTTACAATGTGTGTGTTTGTGTGTGTGTGTGTGTGTGTGTGTGAGAGAGTGTTTGTGTTTGTGGGTGGGGGTGTCTTTGTGAATCTGCGCACATGTGTGTTTAAGACAGAGAAAGTGGGGGGGGGGGGGGGGGGGGGGGGGGTGGGCTTGTCTTTATCTCTATGGGAAAAGGTCTTTATGTCAGGGTTTGATGGTAGCTAGTTAATCTCCTCTGGGTTATATACAGGTAACTGCCAAAATAAAGGAAACACTTGCGTAAATGAGGGTTACAAAGTATATTGAAAGCAGGTGCTTCCACAAAGTGTGCTTCCTGAGTTAAACAATTAAAACCTCCCATCATGCTTAGGGACATGTATAAAAATGCCCAGTTGCCCATTGTTTTGGCTACCGTGTCTAGCAGAAGAGATCTCCTTGAAAAAGGCGTCCCAAAGGAGCATAGTAGGTTTATAGAGGTGTGTGTCCTAGTCACCAGATCGCAACCCAACACTTATGGGAGATCTGGAGTTTCTTGTGGAAGAATGGTGTCACATCCCTCCAATAGAATTCCAGACACTTGTAGAACCTATGCTTATGGTGGCCCAATGCCCTATTAAGACATGATGTTGGTGTTTCCTTTATTTTGCCAGTTACCAGGTCTATTGTCTATCTAGGTCAGTGGGTTACTTTGTATGTAGGTGTGTCATATTCCTTGCATGTAAGTCCCATACTCATTATTTTGCACCTAATTATGCTAATGCTAAGCTCTAGCTAAGTATTGCAATTAAGTTCAAATTGTGATGAGCTGCCTCCGGACACCAAAGAAAACTTTGTAGGCATCCGAAACGATACAGGGAATTTGTATGCTTTTTACTCAACCCTTTGAAAACTTTGTCAGAAAAGTATTAGTAAAAAAACAACTCCCAGCTTAAGTTTCAGGGATTTAATGTTTGTTATAAAACATCCATGTCTATTTGAAGGTCAGAAGTCAGATGGGGCACTGTTTTTAGGGCGGAACAAACAGTATGTTAACTGGTACCATTATGGGAGGTAATGGCTCTGTGTTTGTGTCTGGGGCAAGAAGTAGAATCAACCCTCGCCGCCCCAGACATACTTGTTCCCCTCGCTCCCCTTTTCTGGGCCTCTCTCGCTATTTCCACTAAGTGATGGCTTGAGCTGTTTAAATGTCTCTCTGCTAAAATGACCTAAATTCCTTCATATTCACCTCAGAAGACCCCTGCCTTAGCAACCAACCCTGCTGTTTCCTTCTTCCTATGTGAGCTTGGTTAGAAGCTAATGTATGGTTTGTCTGTGTGTAAAAGTTCCTTCCTGTACATGAGGAAACTAAGAAAACAACCCCACCCCCTCTCCCCTCCGACCGTTCCTCCGAACAGAGCGAGCTGCACAAACAATGACAGTCTTCTTTTTAAGGCTTTTGGCAGGGTGACTTGTTGTGGTTAGATAAATAGTTATTTAATCGTGTTTAATCTGTGTTAAAACTGAGGCGTTTGGAACAATTACCTCGTGTGGGTTTCCCCAACAGCTGTTCTGTAGCTTTTTAACATGTTTTTCCAAATAGAGAGCGCTTGTCCTTTTTAAGGGTTCTCTCTAGGTGAGTGGAAATAAAATAAAAGCGTTTTGGAAACTGAAACTGCCCTTTTATCATGATGAGGAAGTCAGTATTCACATTCCTTTAGAAAGCATGCCAGGATGACCTTTCTTCTCGTGATAGTATTCCTCATGTCCTTTTCAACCTGTTTGAACCCGTTTTCAAACTAGTAACGGCTCAAGTCAAAATGAAAGTTCAACACCTCGCACCACTCGAGACCTTTTTTCAGCACACATCTCAAAGTTGCTGGCTTGATAATGGACGCCGCCATAACTTCCCCTCTTTCCTTGCCTGCCAGCTGTGTGCAATTGCATAAACGATGGTCTGCATAGGCACCTTTGGGCTAGCAGAGCTGTCCGTGGGCTTGTACCTGCTCTAAGCAGATGTTGTTGGAACTGGCGCCCGGAGTCAAACATAGGAGCCAACTAGTGACTTTGACTTCAGGAGGAGTTCAGTAATTGGAGGAGAGCACTTTGTGAATGCTATTTTGTACCTTATAAGGGAACTCCAAAAATATATGCACGCACGTATACATAGGTTCCAGAATTCAGAATACATTACTGGAAACATTCAGCACAAATACAGTCTGCGTCTGTGACAACTAGGCCAGACGTCTGCGAGTGGGGGTGTGCGTGTGTGTGTACGTATGTCCCCTTGGTTTAGTATTCATAATGAGGTGTTGCGTAACGTGGACTCTATCTCCTGCGCTCTTCTCACTTACCACCTGTGTAAACATGGGTGGCATTATGAAACGAGCGGTTCCAGGGGAAGACTTCTCTTTCCTTGGCCTGTTGTCAGAATGAGATCAGTAAATGCCTCGCTTTCGACTCTCTCTTTCTGGTTTTCTCTCTCTCTCTCTCTCTCTCTCTCTCTCTCTCTCTCTCTCTCTCTCTCTCTCTCTCTCTCTCTCTCTCTCGTTTTCTCTCTCCTTCCAGAGTTGAACAATGTGGCCACTTAATGAAGTCCCTATAGGAGGAGGTAGACCAACATCAGTAGTTGGTAACCTGAACCTTCTCTGTAGTTGGAGTGTACCAGTGTGTGTAGATTACACGTGGGGCATTGAGAGGGGTGCTTTCCTTTAGGTCAGGATGACTGCCAGAGTGTTGTGCTAACATAATTGCAAAAAGGTTTTCTGATGATCAATTAGCCTTTTAAAATGATCAACTTGGATTAGCTAACACAACATGCCATTGGAACACAGGAGTGATGGTTGCTGATAATGGGCCTCTGTACGCCTATGTTGATATTCCATAAAGAATCAGCCGTTTCCAGCTACAATTGTCATTTACAACATTAACAATGTGTACACTGTATTTTTGGTCATTTTGATGTTATTTTAATGGACAAAAAAAGTATATTCTTTCAAAAACAAGGACATTTCTAAGTGACCCCAAACTTTTGAACGGTGGTGTATGTGTTACTTTGTATATACTCAAAAGTGACCTGAAACAACAACCTGCCTGAATGCAAACAAGAACCGCTTTTGGCTTGAGAGGAAACATGGTTGCTGGTCAGTAAATCGCAGATACAGCGCTGAAAACACACACAAACTCAAAACAGATCAGGAGATGGAGAGAGGGAGAGGTCTGAGGGAGGAGAACACCAATGACAAGCTGCTGACATCATCCCCTACGGCTCACTACACTCCCGTCGGTGGCCCAGTAACACTGTCACTGACTGAACAGTACCACCTGAAAGACTTTCCACACCCACACACACACACACACACACACACACACACACACACACACACACACACACACACACACACACACACAGAGAGCCCAAACAGCTACCACCACCGCCGCTACTGCTGCTTTCAATTTCACCACCGTGGCCTTGGTTAATGGCTTCAGCGTTTTGCGGTCTGCCGACACATATGGTCCGTGTAGTCATGGTGTCCCCATCCCTTCAGTGAGGGAGCACGTGGGCGTGGGGGACACAGACAGCCTCCAGCCGGTTAGCCTCCATAATAGTGGCACAGTAACAGGGATGGGGTATGGCTTTCATTATGGACACTCTAAGGAACAGATTCTCGAGCCAGGCCCATCACCGCCGCAGAGTGTGGAATAAGTACACTCGCCCGTATCCACATCGACTTGGTTTAGAAAGACAATGTATTTTGTTTAAGTTCACTTTTCCTACCGTTCCTACGTACGAGTGACAATGGAGTAGCTGTAAATTGTCATTGAAATATTCATACAACTACTTCTACCCATGCTTATTGAATCGCAATAAGTATGGTCCTTTAATACTAGCCTCAACTGATATGACTACTCCAACAAGTTTGTAATGGGTGTTACGCTCAACAAAGTTTCTCTTGAAACATTACCTGTTACCATCCATCATTAATGCCATTATCACAAATGTAGTTATTTGTGATCATTTTTCTATTTACTACAGTTTCCTTCAGTCTGACCTAAAGTGAAGGTTATTTGGGGGAACTACAGTACAGCTTGTGGTTACTTAGGCTGGTCCTTGTTGGGTTTCCTTATCTGGCTTTGTCTGGGCACACATCTTGGGAGACAAAGCGGCCATTTTATGCCTCCTCTCTGGAGATAGTGTTCCAGACACGACCCAAGCAACAGGACCTCTGAGGTAGAGAGTGGGGCTGCGGAGCGGGGGCCGCCGCAGCGCGACAACTTATCCGCTTCCACGACTTATCCGCTTCCACCGCACGATACATGTGCACTTTCCTTACTTCTCTGAGCACGCTCTGTCCCTGGGCCGGGGGTAAAACGATCGGCAAGGGCAGATGATGTCATGCCAAAAGAATTCAGATACATCAAGCCCGACGCTATAGAACGTGGTGTGAGGCAGGCCGGCTAGCGAGCCTGGACTCATAAAGCTCACTGGTTCAACAATACTTCAGAGCTGTTTGTCGTTCCCCACAAACCATGTGTGAACTGTACTGCAGAAATACATTATGTCCTTTTACTAGGTGAGAGTAGCTGTGAATAGATTAAATAGTTACTCTCTTGTACAGTTAGAGACATGCTAGAGACCTGGATAGTACTGTACTACCCAGCACTTTAAGAGTTATGTTTGATTCGCTGTTGTCCTGCCTCAAACTTAATTTGAGAGAGTGCCGGGGAGAGGGCTTGTTCAATACACCCTTTGACCCCATCCCTACCAGAATGGCTCACTACACTCCCGTCAGTGGCCCAGTAACACTGTCACTGACTGAACAGTACCACTGTTGATGCCTCAAGTCCTCAACTGGCAGCTTCATTAAATAGTACCCGCAGAACACCAGTCTCAACGTCAACAGTGAAGAGGCGACTCCGGGAGGCTGGCCTTCTAGGCCAGAGTTCGTCTGTTCAGTGTCTGTGCTCTTTTGCCCATCTTAGGATTTTTATTGGCCAGTCTGAGATATGGCTTTTTCTTTGCACCTCTGCCTAGAAGGTCAGCATCCCGGAGTTGCCTATTCACTGTTGACGTTGAGACTGGTGTTTTGCGGGTAGTATTTAATGAAGCTGCCAGTTGAGGACTTGTGAGGTGTCTGTTTCTCAAACTAGACACTCTAATGTACTTGTCCTCTTGTTCAGTTGTGTACCGGGGCCTCCCACTCCTCTTTCTATTCTGGTTATAGCCAGTTTGCTCTGTTCTGTGAAGGGAGTAGTACACAGCGTTGTATGAGATCTTCAGTTTTTTTGCCAATTATTCGCATGGAATAGCCTTAATTTCTCAGAACAAGAATAAACTGACAAGTTTCAAAAGAAAGTTCTTTACTTCTGGCCATTTTGAGCCTGTAATCGAACCCACAAATGCTGATGCTCCAGATACTCAACTAGTCCAAAGAAGGCCAGTGTTATTGCTTCTTTTAATCAGCACAACAGTTTTCAGCTGTGCTAACATAATTGCAAAAGGGTTTCCTTTTAAAATTATAAACTTGGATTAGCTAACACAACATCCCATTGGAACACAGGGGTGATGGTTGCTGATAATGGGCCTCTGTACACGTATGTAGATAATCCATAAAAAATCAGTAGTTTCAGGCTGCAATAGTCATTTACAACATTAACAATGTCTACATTGTATTTCTGATCAATTTGATGTTATTTTAATGGACAAATAATGTGCTTTTTTTTCAAAAACAAGGACATTTCTAAGTGACCCCAAACTTTTGAACGGTAGTGTATATAAAGTGGAAATAAATACTTTCAATTGTATGAAGTTCTGGAAGCAGTAACTTGGACTTGTTAACTACCAATTGCAACATTAAACTCCCTTTCAAAGAGCAATACTTCATTGTAATAGGTGTTCTCTTACCAGTTTAGCCTCGTCCTTTTTCCAGACAATATTTGACTTGCATGTACACGTAATCAGAAAATGAGCCACCATACCAGGCCGAAAGTCACCTTCTGTTATCTTAGCTTCACCTCTCCCCTCACTGTACACAGTACATACGTGTAGTGTCAAGTTCTGCCATGGTTAACTTTTTCCTCTCATTCCTCAACCTCTGTGTGTTCGAGAGAAAGATTACATTTGATTAATACCAGCTCTGGGAATAACCAAATGACGTTATTCTTTACGGAGAACAAAGATCATGTTTAGCGCAGTTTTCTGTTTCGTCGCTCAAAGGAAAACAAGGTGTAGCTTGTAAACATTGAGGGGAAAAACAAAATGGCCGTATCCTGTCAATCATTTTGGATGTCATGGTTCCAGCAGCAGATTTCTGGTTGTCTTTTGAGTTTGTTAAAGAGTATAGTATCTTATATTATCCATGTAGGCTGTTTTTTACTTCCTCCTTCAACTTTCCATCGAAGCCTCACTAGAGTATAACCAGGGGAGAATCCCGCTGCATTGAATGTATTAGTTCAGGGTATTGTGTTACATAAAGCATACTTCATGCATTGTGATTGGTGGCCATTTGCAGGAAGCACTCGGATGATTTGATTTAACACCAAAAATATACCAGCCGGTTCCTTTCCAAAGTCCTGGACATTTTGCTCTTGAAGAAATGCTTTGCATGCTATACTGTATACATTTACATTTACATTTAAGTCATTTAGCAGACGCTCTTATCCAGAGCGACTTACAAATTGGATTTGACACATCTTTCTCTCAAAGCATGTTTGTCTCTATTACTTGCTAATTCCTCCCGCTGAATCAATCCAGGTGGCTTGCTGCTTACTCATCTAGCTCTATCAGGTGTTCTACTCCAAAGGAACATTTCCCGTACAACGGATAAGTTTCACTTCCTCGCCAATGCCTTAGTAAATCATACACCCGCGGCAAAGCCAGATAGAGATCCTATACAGACCGAACTGTGTCTGCACCAGAAGGGAAAGCCCGGCTGTAAGGCTTATCTCTCCGGCTCCAGCGTCTATCATCTGCTGCCTACAGACAGAGTGCTCTTTCATTCACTCCCCTGAAAGAGGGCTCAGAGAGAGAGAGAGCGAGCGAGAGATTTAAGGGGCAGCATTGTTTGTGTTCTGTGATGCTTAATCACTTTTGATTGGACACCATATTAAAACTTTGGCCCTTGCTGGGAGAACTTAGTGACTGGTGGGCGAGCTCGAGCGCACGCACGCACACACACACGACAGACAGCTTATGGTAGACTTGACGGGGGAAATGGTTGGAGGTGGCTTCTGCTCCCACTGGCTTTGTGCAAGCAGGGAGGAAAGAGGGAGAGACACAAAAGCTGAGCAACAAAGGCTTCTGGTACAGAGTTTACTGGCTCCACTCAAAATGTAATTGTGTGTTTCTTAGTGTGTCACTATCGCTTGAAGGAGTCCTTATTGGGAGAAGCTATAGCATCAGGGAAAGCTTTCTGAAGACCTTTTAAGAAACCTTTGCCTTTTGGCTTTGGTGGGTCTACCTAGAATACTTCAATGCATATTTTCATAGCTTATCAGTGAGAGAAAAGTCTTGCATTTCCATCCTCAAACTCTTGTCTTTTCCCACGAGCCAGAGGTATGACAGTCTTCCCCACCACTTTCCTTCCTTCCCACACAACCTTTCCCTCAATCTCCATTACACTGAAGGACTGATTACACATATGTTTACATATTCCATAGAGCCCTGAGAGAGGAGATAAACCACTTCTGATGCTTATCCCCGAGCCACAATGTGGAAACCACTAACATAGAACATAAACCAAGGGTTGCAGCAGCCCTTTCATGTCTTAAGTGCCAGTGGTGGGTGTTTGGCTTGCACCTCAATAGGCAGGCTTAGGGAAGGGGTGGCATGGCGTTGTTTGATATTGTAGGCTAACCTTAAGAACATGTCTGCTTAAAGCAGGGGTGGCCACAAGGGTGCCCGACGCGGACGATACTATTCAAAGGACTTTTGATTGTGAATGTAAGGGTTGTGTCCATTGTAGAAATGCTTGATACAGTATATGTACTGTAACTAAGACATGGTCGGTGTTTTGGAATGAGCATATGCAACGGGAGAGGTTTTTTGATATGAAAGTGAATTAACGACGCACAGAATGGCTCTCATAAAGCATGTGTTGGGCCTACTCAAAGGGGGACATGTATTTATTAGTGCTGTTCCTCTGGTTGGTACGGTCATGTTGTTACTTTCTGTAGCTCGGTGTGGTTTGCAGGCCATCAGCAGTAAATGTGACCTGGCGAAATATCACCCGCCCTAAAAATACCCCCTCACACGCGTATTTCTCATTCACATATACCCACACCCTGTTTGGATCGGAGAGTTTCTTCTTCTTAGGCCACTGCAGACCAGTTCTGCACAGCTGTGGATGAGATTCAACTGCTAAAACCATCAAGACGTCGAATACATTTTCTGGTCTCGAAACATCGCATCCAGGGAAAACTTGCAGTTTTGGGCGTCAGAGTTTTTGTTTTTTGGGGCCGTTTGTTCTTTGCTCTTTTTTTACTGCATGTTTTCAACCCTTCCACGGCTATGCGATACATTCCCATACGTAGGCCTACAGCTAAGCCAGGTTTTAATTTCCCACATAGCTCGCACAGCGCACCACCACACCCCTGGTTTAATGAAGTGCAGATGTGAATATGTGTGACCTTCACCTAAGAGCTCCGTACAAGTCAACCTGATTACGCCGCAGTTGACAAGATCAAATGAGGTAACATTGTTTATCGCGTCAACATTTCCCACCAAACTACGAACGTTTCTAATTTAACAAACCTAATTTAACCCTGTGTGCTAAAGCTGTATTCAATTGCCATCAATGTTTTATATCAGTAGCCATTACCTCAAATTGACATATTTGGGGCTTCCTATTCAAATGTAAATTTCTTGCTTCTCATCTCTCATTGTATACCTTCCCCAGAGCATAGGACATCTTGATGATATACAAAAATGACTTGTTTACCCTCTCTCTCCCTACACCATAGAACACCGGTCTGCTAGTGACGAGTTAGCCTAATAAATATAAACCTAATCCACTAAGTGTGTGAGCTCATCCCTCTTAATTTGTTTGCTGCTTCTTCCTCCAAACGAGGATATCCTCAAGTGACGCTCTAAGCCATGGCGTCAACAACCCCAAGTGACTGTCTAATACTCTGTCAGATACTTCTCTAGCCTCTTGATGATTGTCTCTCGCCTTTCGTTGTGTTTGATGGGCTATATTTTCCTCATCTCGTTCTCCAAAGACTCCTGATAAGGCGGCCATTTTAAGTGTGCAGCAACATTAGCTGTCTGACTTGGGTTTAGTTGACTACTTATTTACCCACATGGGCAGAGCCGAGCCAAACTTTAATTATGAGTGACCCACTTCCAAATATGTTAATTTGTTTAAAAAAAACCTCATCATTTACTGTCTAGAGATGACGACAGCTGTTCTATAATGCTCCTAAGCATTTCATACTAGTTTGTGACTACTCGGCATTTAGGACGTATGCCTCTCTATACAAGTAATCTGTCTATTTGCAGAACTGTGATGCCGAAGGGCTGCTTTGACTTGTCTGATGTTTGGAAACCTAATCTATAGTAAAGCATGAAAAGAGCTCATTTTATGAGGTGATAATGGACTGCTAATTCTTCTGGAAGTTAAGCAGAGTGACCAATTGTTCAGTCAACGGTTTTATGACCTATTTGACTTATGACCCTGTCCACACCAGGGTTAAACAGGGCAGCACCTTGTCTTTTCAAATTCACGTCTACTCTCTGTGGGTTTCTTGGAATGTGTGGTCTCACTTTTACGGAACAGCAAAGTACATGTTGGCTGTTTGTTTGCATTGTTTTTATTTATGATATACCGAAACACCAACCGAAAAATAAAGCAGCTATCGTAATGTATTGTTATGCTCTAGACTGTGGTATTAAAATTCTGAATAGGCGATATACTCAAACCAGATACCAAATCCTCTGTACCTAATAAATGGGTCTAATTTAGTGGTAAATAAGGTGTTTACGAGTTCTATTGGTGGCCCTTTGGCTTTGGTGACACTCCCTTTTCCTCAAATGCATTCCAGAGGCTCTTGGCCTCAATATACTATTATACTATCTCACTACGCTTGGATCTGTTGCCTTTTCCTTCCTTCGCCGGCACACACCACAAACCGTATCGACTTCAATTACCTATTAGCCCTGTCGTCCTCTGCCTTGTTTCCAGACCGGGGCATTTACTGGCAGTTGTTCTGTTTATGGTTTCCCCTGGCCAAAACATGCATGAAGAGCATCGGCGGATGAAACGAGACATGATTTAGTGGCCTCATCACAATGCGGTGTGGCGGTGCTGCTCCGGCAGCCAGCTTCCTACCTTTGTGTGGACGAGGGCCCAGGGGTGCGGCTAGAGGATACATGGCCCGCACTCCGGGCTCCCGAGGTGGAGAAGGAAGCTCGGTGTCAAAGGCGCTCGGCAGTCGCTCTCCCTATTATCTGGGCCAAAGACACTCACTCCTCCATAAATCCAGCAACATTAGGGCTTTCCTTCGTATGGCTGAGGACTATGACCAATAGAAATGTCAAAGTTGATACTTAAGTCATTTTATATAGTCAAGGTTTATGAAAACGTACATCTCGACAATACTTACAAAATTGAGTTTAAATTTGAACCGTGTCTTTCTGTCGAATCGTCAGGCCCTAAATGCTGGCTCCTCCTCCTACTGTTGCTTCTCCCTCCTCCTGTAACCTTGAGAGGAGAGAAGCCTGTGCAGGCCCCAAGTTCAACGAGTGCATAAGGCATATTTTCGCTGAGCATGCCTGGGCCGCCCCCTTCCAAAGCCGCCCCCCCTTCCCTCCCTCCTTCCATACTCCCCCCTCCTAAAACCTTTCACAGTCTCCACAAAGGGAATACATTATGTGTAAAAAAAAAAATATTCCATATGATCTGTGGAATTCTCTCTCAATTGATAATAAAGCCGGCCTTACCTGCACTGTTCTGTTTTCCGTGCTTAATCTATGACTTGCTGACTCGCTTGTATAGTTAAGCAATAAGGCCCGAGGCGAGAAGGTGTGGCATATGGCCAATATACCACAACTAAGGGCTGGTCTGGATGCAGCCCTTAGCCGTGGTATATTGGCCATATACCCCAAACCCTGAATGTGCCTGATTGCTATTATAAACTGGTTACCAACGTAATTAGAGCAGTACAAATACATGTTTTGTCGTACCCGTGGTATGCGGTCTGATATACCATGGCTGTCAGCCAATCAGCATTAGAGGCTCGAACCACCCAGTTTATAATACCTTATATAACGACCTCCCCGGGAAGATTATTTTCTTCTGAACTCTGAGCTGCGCTGTCCTTTCTCCTCAGCGTTGTTTGCTGTATTTTCTGTTGCTTTATGGCCTTCCGGAGTGGATTGGCTCACTGCTGGCATGTGTTTAGAGGAGTGTTCCAGGTGAGCCATGCCAAAGCTCAAGTGGCTTGGACCTGGCCCCAGCACTGCAAATGGGAAGTGTTTCGACAGGGCTACCGACTAGCCAGCCAGGGTGAGGATCAGGACTAGTGTACATTCCTGCCGTTGGTGTCAGTCGAGAGATGATGCTTTCACTTGCCTTTTTCAATCAACAAGAAAACATGTCCTCACTGCTTTCCAAGGGCTCATGTTTTCAGGGGGATGTTTTTGAGCTCAATAGATTTATGGTGTGGGAATCCCATTCATTTGGTCCTTGTTGACATAGTTTGCGCAAACGTATGTCCAATCTGAATTGGAAAGTACATTCAATGCAAAGCCTACAGATTTAATTCAAACGGAACGTAATGAGCCTATCAGCAAACAGTATTGTTCCTACATACCTTGACTGTTGTCATGGTGGATTATTTACATTATCTCCTATCTGTCTGTGTAGACATTTTGGTGTAGACATTTTGGTGTAGACATTTTTGGTATTTGACTGCTTTTTATTATTCATTTGGCTTTTTTCACTCTAGTTACTTTAACACAGTGCAGATATGATGGTAAAAATGAATATAACTCCAAATAAAATGGATAAACAATGAATTACCACAGATTAAATCAGCTCAGTACTACAGAGCCTACCTGCTAGTTTGTTGATAGCACAACATGTTGCCACTTTTGTTAAGCGTTTGTACTTGCCGGGCGTCTGGTTTTGACATATAGTGTGGGGGGGTGGGGGGGTTTCCCCCAAACGATGGAATGTGTCCCGAGGCTGAAATAACAAATGCATTTGATGCTAGGTTGTTAAAAAAAGGGTTTAATGGCGCTCTGTTCTAGCCCTTTGCATTTGTCTGAAGGTGAGAAGAATGTTCTGGAATGGGAAAAAAATTATGTTTGTGGTCCGAGGCACTCGCTTGTAACGTTTTCCGAGGCACACACTCGATTGCGACGGTGAGGGGTGATTAGGGAGGGAATCAGATCACACTCAGGAGAACACAGAACAACGCTAACAGTAACACACAGGGCAACTATTCCCCTTCTCTTTTCTTCCCTTCCCTCTCTGCCCTGTTGCTTGGGACCCTGAGAGTGAAACATGTCCCCCTCGAAACAATACATGAAGGCCCAGCTTTTCCCCGCGGTGTATACCTTCCTGAACACACACACACCCCCGCTACCCCTTCGCCCCTTCCCTACCTCATCCACCCCCACCCCTACCCCTACCCACTGAAGGTTTGGCTTCACAGATAAAGTGAAAACGACATGCTAGGATGACTGGAAAGCAGCAAGGCAGCTTTTGGAAGCTAGCTGTGAAGCCTGGTGTAAAGACCCCCATTGTCAGGCTGAGTGGACAATCCTAGCGAACTGGAGGAAGTGGAGGTAAGAGGACCGGGGGAAGGAGGGAGGGAAATGGGGGAGGTAAGAGCACTGGGGAGTGATTGGAGGGAAATGGGGGAGGTAAGAGCACTGGGGAGTGATTGGAGGGAAATGGGGGAGGTAAGAGCACTGGGGAGTGATTGGAGGGAAATGGGGGAGGTAAGAGCACTGGGGAGTGATTGGAGGAAATGGGGGAGGTAAGAGCACTGGGGAGTGATTGGAGGGAAATGGGGGAGGTAAGAGCACTGGGGAGTGATTGGAGGGAAATGGGGGAGGTAAGAGCACTGGGGAGTGATTGGAGGGAAATGGGGGAGGTAAGAGCACTGGGGAGTGATTGGAGGGAAATGGGGGAGGTAAGAGCACTGGGGAAGGAGGGAGGGAAATGGGGGAGGTAAGAGCACTGGGGAGTGATTGGAGGGAAATGGGGGAGGTAAGAGCACTGGGGAAGGAGGGAGGGAAATGGGGGAGGTAAGAGCACTGGGGAGTGATTGGAGGGAAATGGGGGAGGTAAGAGCACTGGGGAAGGAGGGAGGGAAATGGGGGAGGTAAGAGCACCGGGGAAGGAGGGAGAGAAATGGGGAGGTAAGAGCACTGGGGAGTGATTGGAGGGAAATGGGGGAGGAAAGCACTGGGGAAGGATTGGAGAGAAATGGGGGAGGTAAGAGCACTGGGGAGTGATTGGAGGGAAATGGGGGAGGTAAGAGCACTGGGGAGTGATTGGAGGGAAATGGGGGAGGTAAGAGCACTGGGGAGTGATTGGAGGGAAATGGGGGAGGTAAGAGCACTGGGGAGTGATTGGAGGGAAATGGGGGAGGAAAGAGCACCGGGGAAGGAGGGAGAGAAATGGGGGAGGTAAGAGCACTGGGGAGTGATTGGAGGGAAATGGGGGAGGAAAGAGCACCGGGGAAGGAGGGAGAGAAATGGGGGAGGTAAGAGCACTGGGGAGTGATTGGAGGGAAATGGGGGAGGTAAGAGCACTGGGGAGTGATTGGAGGGAAATGGGGGAGGTAAGAGCACTGGGGAGTGATTGGAGGGAAATGGGGGAGGTAAGAGCACTGGGGAGTGATTGGAGGGAAATGGGGGAGGAAAGAGCACCGGGGAAGGAGGGAGGGAAATGGGGGAGGTAAGAGCACTGGGGAGTGATTGGAGGGAAATGGGGGAGGAAAGAGCACCGGGGAAGGAGGGAGGGAAATGGGGGAGGAAAGAGCACCGGGGAAGGAGGGAGGGACATGGGGGAGGAAAGAGCACCTGGGGAAGGAGGGAGGGAAATGGGGGAGGAAAGAGCACCTGGGGAAGGAGGGAGGGAAATGGGGGAGGAAAGAGCACCGGGGAAGGAGGGAGGGAAATGGGGGAGGAAAGAGCACCGGGGAAGGAGGGAGGGAAATGGGGGAGGAAAGAGCACCGGGGAAGGAGGGAGGGAAATGGGGGAGGAAAGGGGGAAAGTGGTGAAATTCCTGATTTTCCAAATGATGGAAAAAAATGTGGCAGTTGTGTGATATTTAGGCCTAGTTCTGCCGTTCCATGTTCCTGTAACATGGCGCCCTACTCCTGCTGTCATCCGTGTGAATATTTGAGAGATTATAAAGTCGGGAGCCTCGTGGGAAAGAGTGAAAAAGCTTTATGAGGACAAATCCAACCAAAAGTTAACTGTAAATCTCTCCCTCCCGCAATAGGACCTTAATAATGAACGCCTTTCAAGGCTCTGACAAAAATAAAAACTTGCAGAATTAGGCCACACGACAGGTGTCTTTGTTCTTGGTACGGTATCATCCCTGTATTTTGGCAACATCCCCCAAAAATGGGCTGCAAAATAGAAGCATTTCACATTTTTAACATTCTGACTTGAGAGGGAGGAGGACTGGGCTTGCCATGCCAGGCTGTCATGATACCCACCCGGAGTACACCTCCTGTGTAATTTAGGCCTAATTTGCATACCCTTTAATTATTTCCTTTTAGATACATCAATTACGACACACCGATATCCCTGTGGCACTCATCCAGGCCCAGTTCTTAAATACTAGACTTTGTGAGGCATTGTTTACGGCTTTTCAAACAATTTAGCAGTTGGTTCCCTCTCCAACTGTTGCCCATATAAACTGGGGCTGTGCTGCAGCTCTGTACCCCAACCACGTGTTGTTACGGCTGCAGTGAGGCGCGAGGGGCTGACCCGGAAGCACAGACGATTTGCTTCCTATAGTCGTTGCCATGAATGCGGAATGCCGTGCACTCATCAGGCACGCTCTTCAGACACTGCAGCTCCACGCTGCCACACCTTGTGAGGAGGAACTTGTAGGTTGGACTTTGTGTGTTTGTAGGAATAAAAGTGGGGCACTGCTAACCATATCTACAATGTGCAAGCTGGAGTTTTGGCTGTGGTAAATAAAAAAAGTTATGATCGGCCCTGCATGGTGTCGAGGGAGTTGTTTTAGTTGTGTGTGGGCGCGTGTGTGTGCGCAACTTTGTGTGTTTGATTATTGATTTGGGAGATCCCCATGGCGATTGCTCCATCAGGGGTGGAGGAGTTCTTTACTGCCTCTGGAACCCTGCCAGATCTCTCTGACGTTGTGGTGGGCACACGGTTTTTGTTTCTCCTGAGTTTATGCGAGAGCATGTGCTCTCCCAACCACTCAGCTCTGCTCTGCTAAGACAGACTGCTCCGCTTGAGCCTCCGGCTAAAATGGATGAGCGAGCCCATCTCAAAATCTTGCAGTATCAGGACCGCAGATTGCTTCTGTTACCCAGAAATGCCGCTGAACACCGCCGACCAACAAATGTGTTTACGTTTGGCTACACAATTTCCTCCCTGCCCCGACCCCCTCCACTGAAACCTCGTCCCAGGTGTGGGACTGTTACTTGGGCACCACCCTCCTCTATTTCCCCCGTGGCTGGCATTGATTTATCCCGGCCCTGGCATGGGGTTTAAAACGTCATTTAGCTAGCTCCGATGTTTGGGCTCATTAGCAGGAAAGGAAGGGTTTTACTGGCCATGCGGCATGCAGCCATTTTTATAACACCGACTCCATGGCCTCTCGTCCTCTTATAGCCAAGCCGGGTATTAGGAACCATTAAGAGGTTTTAACAGTCTTCACCTGAGGACATTACAGGGTGAATGCTGGGGTGTGGAGGAGGGTGGAAACATTGGAAATCCAACTGTTGATACCTGCTAGTTGTCTGTTGCACCGCAAAGCTTTGCTCTGGACCTGTTTACATGTGTGGTGTTCAAGCACTAGAGCAGTACATGTGTGGTGTTCAAGCACTAGAGCGGTACATGTGTGGTGTTCAAGCACTAGAGCGGTACATGTGTGGTGTTCAAGCACTAGAGCGGTACATGTGTGGTGTTCAAGCACTAGAGCGGTACATGTGTGGTGTTCAAGCACTAGAGCGGTACATGTGTGGTGTTCAAGCACTAGAGCGGTACATGTGTGGTGTTCAAGCACTAGAGCGGTACATGTGTGGTGTTCAAGCACTAGAGCGGTACATGTGTGGTGTTCAAGCACTAGAGCGGTACATGTGTGGTGTTCAAGCACTAGAGCGGTACATGTGTGGTGTTCAAGCACTAGAGCGGTACATTTGGTTGCTTGATCACCATTGGATGCCCATCTCGGAGGAAATGTGTCATCATCAAAATATTCCTGCCTGTTAGCTTTCAGAACTCCATTGTTAGCCAATCTAATACTTCTCCATATCTCAATCACAGAAGAAGATGGAGCGCAGTTGCGTGAGGGGGGGGGGGGTGAATAAGAGAACATTCTGTTGTCATTTGCACCTGTTTTTATGTCTTCCCTATTGAAGTTACGTCATGGCAGAGAGAAAAAAAGTGCTTGTCGACATCTGTTGGCAGTGTTGGTAGTCAGTTTTTATGTTTGTAAAAACACATTAAACACCACTCCGTTCCAAACATGGGTACTACTGCCAGCGAAGCTGTCTGAATGAGTGCACAGCTTTGTTCCATTGTCTGTCTTGGGCCAAGGCCTCTCCGCCTTGCCTTAGATGTGGAATTATATGATCCAATATGTCATCCAACGTGGTAATTAAGGTGTGGGAGGTCGTTGGCGTTGTGTGTATGGGTATGTTTACTTCTGTGCCGTTGGCACAGGGTGAGGGGGGCAGAGATCCTTTGTGGCCTCCTGCCAGTGGGGATTCTGTTGGCTAAGTCAGCGGCCAAAGGCTTGCGGTTGTAAGCATTGGCTAGTGGGAGTCACTGGCATCCTTCATTGGCTGGAGTTCAGAGTTATAAAGATATGGAATCCTCTATTCACAATTAAGATTTTTCAAGTATTTTTTCCCCCCTCATAAGCCATTTATCAGACTCTTTTATCCAATTTACATGTATGCGTGGGTACATTTTACATATGGGTGAACCCGGGAAACAAACACGCACTCCTTGCATGGCAAGGGCCATGCTCTACCAACTCAGCCATACACGACCTTGATCAGTCTCCATTGGTCAGTGTATAGGCATTTGAATCAATACTAAATTGATTGCAGTTGTCACAATGTAACAGTTGATTTTTGTCTGATACTCATTCGGTTACGATGAGATTATTGGACAATTTTACCCCTGGATATTATAATAACTTTTTGTTGTTGTAAAACATGAACTTCCAGGAATATGTCATAATTCAACTTTCAAGGACCACCCCCTGGAGTTTTGCTAAAACATAGACTTCCCGGAATGTTATTGGAAGGAATGTTCACATAATACTGTTACAAAAGAGAGGTTAGAGAATGTTAGCCGGCTAACCCGCTGAAGATCTACCCGACTACCACCCGGCACTTTCCTAGAAAACACTTTACACCACCTCCTTCCCTCCCCTTCTCCCCCCTCTCTTTACATCCATACATTTCTCTCTTTCTTCCTCTCCCTTTCCCAGTCCAAACAACGTGTAGCAGGTTTGAACCCCCCCCTCTCCTTCCACTATTGCTCTCTCTCACTATCTCCTTCCACTATTGCTCTCTCCCCCCTCCTCCTTCCTCTATTGCTCTCTCTCTCACTCTCTCTCCTTCCACTATTGCTCCTTCCACTATTGCTTTCTCTCACTCTCTCCTTCCACTATTGCTCTCTCCCCCCTCCTCCTTCCTCTATTGCTCTCTCTCTCACTCTCTCTCCTTCCACTATTGCTCTCTCACTCTCTCTCCTTCCACTATTGCTCTCTCTCACTCTCTCCTTCCACTATTGCTCTCTCTCACTCTCTCCTTCCACTATTGCTCTCTCTCACTCTCTCCTTCCACTATTGCTCTCTCTCTCTCCTTCCACTAATTGCTCACTCACTCTCTCCTTCCACTAATTGCTCTCTCTCTCTCCTTCCACTATTGCTCTCTCTCACTCTCTCCTTCCACTATTGCTCTCTCACTCTCTCCTTCCACTATTGCTCTCTCTTTCTCCTTCCACTATTGCTCTCTCGCACTCTCCTTCCACTATTGCACTCTCTCTCTCTCCTTCCACTATTGCTCTCTCTCTCTCCTTCCACTATTGCTCTCTCTCACTCTCTCCTTCCACTATTGCTCTCTCTCACTCTCTCCTTCCACTATTGCTCTCTCTCACTCTCTCCTTCCACTATTGCTCTCTCTCTCTCTCCTTCCACTATTGCTCTCTCTCTCTCTCACATTCCACTATCTTTCTCTTTCCCTCCATTTCTCTTTCCCTCCATTTCTTCTTTCTTTCTTTCTTTCTTTCTTTCTTTCTTTCTTTCTTTCTTTCTCTCTCCCTCCATTTCTCTCTTCGTTCTCTCTTCGTTCTCACTCTCGCCCCCTCTCCTTCCCTCTTTCTCTGTTTCCATCCCTCAATTTCTCTCTTTTTTTCTTTCCCCCTCTCTCCTTTTTCCCAGTCCAGACGGCGTGCAGCAGGTTTGAACCCGCCACTGTGGGGATCCCATGCCACTCATCAGCAGGGGACCCGTGCATTTGTCTCATAATTATCAGGCAAGGGGTGTGGGAGGAAGGGATGATAGGATGAAAGAGCAGAATCACACAGCCCCTCCGTCAAAGGTCTGTCTGTCTGTCTGGGTGGGTTTTCTATGATGTGGCGTTGTGCTAATAGCAGCCCCTTCCCAAAACCCTAACCCCCCCTGTCCCATGCACTCCCACTCTTGAGAGCTGCCTCTATTGAACCATTCCCGCCGTGAATTATCACGCATCATCACGATCACACACACACACACACACACACACACACACACACACACACACACACACACACACACACACACACACACACGCATGCACACATCCCAACTCCCGCTGGTTCATTCACAAATGCAAAACACCCCGGTAGCCTCTCTTTTCTCTCTCTCTCGCTCTCTCTTGCTCTCTCGCTCCCCTCTCCTCCTTCCTCCTCCTCTTCACTATTTGCTAAGAGTTAATGGACTGTTTTGGCTAGCCTCCAGGCAGTGAGTGTCACCTCATTAGCCCAAGCAGCCCCCAGACTGGTGAGAGAGAGGTGAGAGAGAAAGAGGGGGCTACGGTGGAATGTCATTGGTCCTCACCCCCACCCCCTTTACCCCTCCCTTTCCCACCCCCACCACCATCATGAATGAGAAACACGCATGCATAATTAAATCTATAGTCTCACCCTTCCCTCCTTTCCCTCCTGCCACCACCACATATAAAAGGGGAACCTTGGACATTTGCCACCGCCAAAAATGGCTCCTCCTGGTCCTGTGGAAAGTGGCACCAACCTCCTCACCACGTAACCCATTATGTTACCCCAAGACTAGCAGCTTGGGCAGTGGGCAAATGCAAATGCCAGCTAGACAGTCAATTAAGCGACAACAAAGCAAACTGTGGGTCTGAGGCATACCAAAATCATTCTGTTGTTTTAACGCTCATGTGCTGATGGGTGCATTGTTTTGACATGATAGGTGTCTTAGCTAACATCCTGGAACCAACATAGTGTAAGTGAAAGCCTGATCTAGTTTAAAAATATGTATGACAGAACCTTAGTAGTTTGACTGGGACTTTGAAGTCATGTAAAGCACTCTGTCATGTCACAGTCAGGCTATGTCTTGCATGGCTGGAGGCTTTGTTGTGGAACAGGGTACAGCTGGGAGTGTGTGTGTGTGTGTGTGTGTGCGCGTTCGTTCATGCTTGTGTGTGTGGAAACAGTGACTGGGGCAGTGTGTGGTGAAGCCCTACCTGCATGCTTTTTTTTCATGGGACAGCCAGATGAGCCTCTGTGTTGTCTGCATCCCAGGCCCTGACCACAGAGCACGTGTATGGCACGGCACAGCTCTCAACTGGAGAGAGAGTGTGTGTGTGTGTGTGTGTGTGTGTGTGTGTGTGTGTGTGTGTGTGTGTGTGTGTGTGTGTGTGTGTGTGTGTGTGTGTGTTGTGTGTTAAGCTTGCAGCACTTCAGAGATCTCAATTCTCACAAACCTGAATAATTTTGAGTGTTTATCTGTGTGTAATTTCATAGTGTGTGTATGCATCTGCGTATTTGTGCATATCTCAGTCCACATGAACAGATGTCGGATCTTAGTGTGAGCCCGTTTGCTTCAGCAGGAACATCTTGCAGCAACAGGATATCTGAATTATTATGTGGATTATAATAAATGAACATTTTTGTAGGCGTTGATGCAGTTTCAAAGTGGAAATTACAAACTTCAGAAGCTTTTTTTTAAACCTCAAATACACTACAAGTTTGAAATGTTGTGATTTGCAGGGAAGTTCTCCTGCAACAGGGGGATCAAATTAAGATCCTACATCTGCATGTGTGTGTGCATACATGTGTGAGTAAATGTGAGCATGCACGTACATATGTGTATATGCCCACAGTCTCCTCTCTCTGCCCTCTCTCTCCTCTCTTCTCCTGTCTTTGTATTCCTGGCTACTTACCCTTTCCCTCTCTCTTTCCTGGTCTGGCTTGGCCTCATTAATGATGTGTCAGCCGATTCAGCCCTTGTTCCCGTTCCTCTCTGGAATGAATGTGGGCGATGCCACACTGTTTGTTGACCTGAATGAGAAGTCTGTTTTCTCGGGCTCTGTAAAAGCACTCGTCTTTTCACCCCCGTGAGAGTTTATGGACGAGACAGCATTGAGTCCCCTAAAAAACTGTAAGAGAAAGGGGAACCAGTCTCCAGTATCATTAGTATGCACATCTCTTCTTCCCCAGAGGGCACACACACACACACACACACACACACACACACACACACACACACACACACACACACACACACACACACACACGCACACGGGTTATTCTCATGAAACTGACATTTGACCAAAACATTCTCAAGTGTCATTTTTCATAAAATGTCCTCTTGGATCACCGAGATTAGGATCTGTACTTATCTATTTCATAATTATCATTCTATATTTGGTCAGATATGATGCATTTTAGCACAATTTCCACAACAACCAACACAAAACTTCTCATTACTGCAACAAGTCCAAAAAAGTTATAAACAAATGTCAAATATTATAGTTAAACATAACACTGAAAATGTAATTAACATTTATTTCATAATTTTTTTAGTTACGATAACCCAACTTTTCAAAACTTTTTTTGTCATAATCATTGGCGTGTACATGTTATTTTTTAAATTTGATTTATGCACACCTATTTCGATAAAGAACAAAAATCACACTATCAGATGAATCAAAAATTGCTAAAGTATATGTTTTACACTGCCTAATATTTCCTAAATATTGGTGCATTACAGTAATGATAAGCAGGTTTCAGGGATGAGACTGCATGTTTTGGTAATGAGTATAGCATAGTTTGCCAATGAAAAATTGTACTGATCTCTATCAGAGATTCAGTCAGCCAAAATAATCATCAGTGTCATTTGTTAATCCCAAATAATGCTAAAATGCCTGCTCTTAATGCAATTGATTAAACTACATCTTATTTCAGTGTAAGAATTGTAATTACATGCATTCATTTTCAAAAGTGGACTTAAACGTAACAAGGTGACTTAAAAAAAAGTTAGTTAATATTTGTGTATTAGTACAAGAATATTTGTGGTTGTAAGGTATTTTAGATGTATTTCTGGATTGGATGGGATCCTGTGGGCAAACAGCATGACACAATATGCCTATAAAGTATTTAAATATGTGAATATCAAACAACAGTATAGGTAAGTATAAAAGCAGGTAGATATCCTCCTCTAAGTGGTGGGGTTACTCTTCGTTGAAACACAAACTGCAGATTGGGACTTAAAGAAAGGTGAATGGGGTTTATACACCCAATATTTCTTGACAAACCCTACTGTATCAAATAACTGTTGTTTTACAAAAAATCTATACAATTGGTCCAAGTAAATAAAGTTTACCAGTATAGCACACCCATTGACTATACATTAGAATTAGCTTATTATCATTACTGAAATTAAGGTTCTCATTACTGAAACGGACCCAAAGAATTACGTGGTAATGAGAAATGTGTGTTTCGGTAATGAGAGGCCCTTAGCTCAATCTGCAAATAATAGGAGACAGCCGTTATGAGTCAGCAAACAATTGACCACATCACCAAAGCCCATTCATGCCTCCATGTTGGTAAGGTAATGGTTCTCTGACTTTTTCCCAATTTGAGCTTTTTAGCTGTTTCGGTAATGAGAAGGCAAAGTGGGGTTAAAGGGGTGTTTTGAGAATAAGAACCTCATTCTGAAGGCATATAAGCAAATCAAATAACTGAACTAGTGCTCATCGAAGGATTGCTCCTCTAAATGATGCATCATGGGAGTTTTTACAGGAACTTGAAAAGGTGTTACGGTAATGAGACATGTCCACAGACAGTGTTTTTACATAATAAATACTATAGTTTTATGTAAACATCAACTAGTATACCATTTGTATGATTTATGGACAAACTACAGCAACATATTTAGTATTTTATCGAATAAGTTAGATTTTTCTAAAGTAGAATTGTATAAAATGACCTGAGAATTTAATCCGGGCGCATTTTGATTTAAAAAAAAATAATAATAATTTTACCTTTATTTTAATAGGCAAGTCAGTTAAGAACAAATTCTTATTTTCAATGATGGCCTAGGAACAGTGGGTTAACTGCCTGTTCAGGGGCAGAACGGGGATTCGAACTTGCAACCTTTCGCTTACTAGTCCAACGCTCTAACCACTAGGCTACCCTGCCAAAAATGAGAATATGGGGTGAGAATGTACAAAATTCTGGTGAAAATGTACAATATTTTAAAAATAAAACACATTTTCAGAATTATAGTTGATTTTTGCAGCTGCATCATGATTGTGGAATTCAATTTGCTACAGACATGTTTAAAAGGGGTTTCATGAGAATCACGAGAACCCCCTCCCCACACACAGTTCCTGGAGCTGTCTGTGAATGCTTTTGCCCTGAAAGTTGTATGCCCCCCCCTCCTCCACATCGCCCTCCTCTGTCTGACCCTGTCTGTCTGACACTTGATTCCTACGTCTCAAAACCTGACAGTCCCACTGTCTCACTGTCTCGTGGGTGTGTGCGTGTTCCATTCAAACAAATCTGTGGTGTCTCTCCGTCGAATAAAAAGAAGGCAAAATGTCATTGTTCCTTCAGTCTTTTCAACTTTACCCTCCTTGTCTCTCCCCACCTCCCCCCTAACACTCCCACAAGCCTTAAATGTGTTCCTAGACAGGCTTTTTGTATCATGTCTGCAGTCGATCTAAAGCAAATGTAGCTGAATCTAATTAACATGATAGAAGACTTTATTTTGTCGTTGATATGCTACTTAGCTTTTGAGTTGCTCAAAAGCCTTATAGGGGTGGGGGGGCATTTCCTAGAAGAATGCTTTGCTGTCTTCATATCTGTCCATTCTGCACACACAGTAAGATTTATACGTTTCTTAACACATTTACTGCTGTCTTCTGGGTCTGCGTTTGTATGGGCTCGTTTTACCACACATGCTCTCTAGGTATTGGCAAAGGATGAGTTCTCAAAATGGCCGTCAAACTTATCATGTCTTCCTCGTCTTCTCTCCTCGATATTGGTCTCTTGGCAGACAGGTGTCGGCCTTCAAAGAACGTTATGATACGTTAGTGCATTAGATGCCAGGGCATGAGACTGCCATTGTGCAGACTGGCACACACGCACAATGGCCTCCCTGGCATGATAAGATCCTCCCTCCTCTGGGTAGATGTCCTCGCCCTATCTTTTGTTTGGCTTGTTTGGGTTGCGGCTCTCTCCGATAAAGGCCACTTTGTTTAGTCAACAAAACGGGGGAGAGAAGGAGAGAGAGCGACAGTAGAGGGAGAGAGAAACAGAGGGCCACTAAGAAGAGAGAAAGAAGGGAAAGAAAGTGTGACAAAAAAAACGTGAAAATGGTGGAGGATTGAGAGATACCAGGTTAGATGTAGAGGACGATTTAGACGTGGAGAGGAAAGCATATACCATACTATACTGTTCTGACTAGATAAGAAGTTGATACAGCTGACACAGTTCCTGATACAGAAAGAGAGATAAAAGTAGGCAGGCACAAGAGGAGACAAAAGATATGAGATACTGTTACAGACCCAGAGACGGAGATACACAAAAGTATGTGGATTTGCCTATTTCAGCTCACCAGTTGCTGACAGGTGTATAAAATCGAGAACACAGCCATGCAATCTCCTTAGACAAACATTGGCAGTAGAATGGCCTGTACTGAAAAGCTCAGTGACTTTCAACAAAATCAAGTCAAGTTGTATTTGTCACATTCAGTACACATGTTTAGCAGACGTTTTTGCGGATGTAGAGAAATGCTTGTGCAGTAATATCTGACAGTAAAATCGAACATTTTCACAACAATATACACACATCTAAAGTAAAGGAATGGAATTAAGAATATATTTGGGCGAGCAATGTCAGACTAAGATATAGTAGAATAGATAATTTCCAAATGAGATGAGTAATGCAAAATATGTAAACATTATTCAAGTGACTAGTGTTCCATTAAGTGGCCAACAATTCCAAGTCTATGTATATAGGGCAGCGGCCTCTAATGTGCTAGTGATGGCTGTTTAACCGAATTTAACGTGGCACCGTCATAGGATGCCACCTTTCCAACAAGTAATTTTGTCAAACTTCTGCCCTGCTAGTGCTGCCCGGTCAACTGTAAGTGCTGTTATTGTGAAGTGGAAATGTCTAGGAGCAACAACGGCTTAGTCGTGAAGTGGCATGCTACACAAGCTCACAGAACGGGACCATAGAGTGCTGAAACGCGCAACGTGTACAAATCGTCTGTCCTCGGTTGCAATACTCACTACCCAGTTCCAAACTGCCCCTCGAAGAAACTTCAGCACAACAAATGTTTGTCAGGAACTTATTGAAATGGGTTTCCATGGCTGAGCAGCCTCACACAAGCATAAAACCACATTGCTCAGTGCCAAGCGTCGGCTGGAGTGGTGTAAAGCTCGCCGCCACTGGATTCTAGAGTAGTGGAAACGCTTTCTTTGGAGTGATTAATCACACTTCACCATCTGGGAGTCTGACGAAAATGAATCTGCACAAAACGAGGTCGAAACTGAAATGGTTTGTCAAGATCGGTGTGGAAGAACTTAACTGGCCTGCACAGAGCCCTAACATCAACCCCATCGCACAACTTTGGGATGAATTGGAATGCCGACTGCAAGTCAGGCCTAATCGCCCGACCTCAGTAATGCTCGTGGCTGAATGGAAGCAAGTTCTCGCAGCAATATTCTGACATCTAATGGAAAGCCTTCCCAGATGAGTGGAGGATGTTATAGCAGCAAAGGGGAGGGACTAACTCCAGATAAAAGCCTATGATTTTGGAATGAGATGTTCAACGAGCAAGTGTCCATGTAGTGTAGCTGTAAAATGCAGTGATGGAGCAACATTTAAGAGAAAGCTAGGATCTGGAACCAGGCCCACAATGATGAGGTCATCATGGCTAAGCTGTTAAGGATAAAAACACACACATAAGTCCTCACACACACATACACACTCACACAAACTCACACACCATGACTATGTGCACCAGGATAGACCGACAGACAGATGGACAGCTTGCCTGCCCCTCTAACGGCTTGCTCCTCGGCCAAACTGGTGCAGAAGAGGGACAGAAAGTGTGGCCATATCAAATATTTACACTACACACAGCTGTATTGTTGAAATATTATGGGCCTAGCACTGCCGTAATTAGGCGATATTTCTACGTCTCTCTCTCGTTCTCTTCTCTCTATCTCTCTTCTCTCTCTTTCCCTCCCTCCCTCTCTTGGGCCGCTGAGATGCGTCTTGGCTCGGGACCCATGCTTCTGGCAGCCACAGCTATACATGTGCACAGACCCCGGGTGCAGCAGTCTAAAATGGCTGCCAGGCGGCTTCTTTCTTCCCTCCCTGAAATGTCGACGTTGGTATGCATCTGCGGCGGCGTGTGTGTATGTGAGAGTGTGTGTGTGCTGTGGGATGTGTGTGTATGTGAGAGTGTGTGTGTGCTGTGGGATGTGTGTGTTTGTGGGATCAGGTAGGTGTACTGCAACGAGTGAGTTTGTAAAAGTATGCGACTGGTTTAATATACACAGTGGGGTGGGGGTGGACTGAGAGTTTCTTCGGGGGAAGGTATGGGTATCATGCCAAACTAGATAGAGGAGAGTGCAAAAGACTGTTGGCGTGTTTATAATAGCCAGGCAAGTGAGAGAGAGAGAGAGAGAGCGAGAGAGAGAGAGAGATGCATAAGGTACGAAACAAACTCCGTGCATGTCAATGTCGGTACTCAGTCCTCCTCACTCAAATCACAGCCAAGATCCTTAAATCCTTTGTTTTTCTTTTTTCTTCTCCTCCTCCTTCTTTGCGAGCCCAGTTTGTTTGTTTAAACAAGTGGCAGGGACGGAGAGGAGCCAAGAAACGTTGTTTTTGGAGTGTGGCTGTGTGTCTCTGGTATCTTGCGTTGTGATCCGGGCCTTGCCAAACTCCCAGGGCAGAGCCAGAGCTCTACCTTAGCAGACCGAGACCACGCTGTTTATTTACGGGTTGCTGGCGCCTGTTTGAAGACGATTGGATTGGTCTCCATTTGGAAGGTTTGATGCGTCTTTTGGATGGAGATTGGAGATCTTTTCTGTAGAGGGAAGTCTTCATCCCTGTCAGACAGGTTATTTCTTTGTATGCAGACTTACATGTACACAGTATACAATTGTACAACATATAGTGCCGTCAGAAAGTATTCGTACCGCTTGACTTTTTCCACATTTTGTTGTGTTACAGCCTGAATTTAAAATCGATTTAAATTTAGATACTTTTGTAAATGTATTTAATTTCTAATAAATTTGCAAACATGTCTAAAAACATGTTTTCACTTTGTTGATATGGGGTATTGTGTATAGGAGGAGGAGGGGGAAAAACTAAATATTTATTCAATTTTGAATTCAGGTTGTAACACAATATAATGTGGAATATGTCAAGGGGTGTGAATACTTTCTGAAGGCATTGTAGGCACTTTCCATTTTTCTAGTTAGAATAGCGGTTATTTGGAATGATTCCTTTTTAAATGTGTTCATATGTTGATTTTATTATTAATTTCAAAAATATATATAAGAATATTTTCAACCCTGGCCTGATCGACTGCTTCAACACACTTGAACTTGAACTGGAATTTGAACTTGAACCTGAACTTGAACTTAACTTCAAGCCCTCCATAACAACCTCCTACACCTCCCTAGCTACAGGTCAAGGGTGAAATGTATGTGAGATGTCAGGTGTTTTCCAGCTCTCAGATGTATGGTGCTCCCTCAAACCTCTGAGATGAGTTGACAGTAGATGCCATATGCCTGGATCCCACCTCAACTCTTCCAGGTGGCTCCTCTGTAGGCCTACAGTACTGTAGGGCAGCAAAGTGAAGATGCTGCTTCTGCTGCCTGGGTTCTTTAATTGCCACGACCATCTGGTCTTTTGTCAAGGCTGCCTTTTCACTCACAATGGTGTGTTCCATGTTAGACGAAACAGCTCCCCACCTGTTCTCTCACAATGGTCTGTTCCATGTTAGATGAACCAGCTCCCTACCTCGTCTTTCTCTCACAATGGTCTGTTCCATGTTAGACGAAACATCTCCCTACCTCTCTCTCTCTGTTTCTCTGTCACTCTTTTTCTCTCTGTAGCGCCCTCCCACTTTCTCTCCTCTCTCTCCCCCCTCCCCCTTTCCCTCTTTCTTTCTCTCCTGGGAGAGGGCAATAGTTGACAGTTGTAACTAGACTGATGGATGGGTCTGAAAGTGGCATGAGGGTGGGAGGTGCCAGGGTGACTGGGTGGCAGGGGGCAAGAAAGGAGGAGAATCTCCCTGCAATCACTTACTGTACGGATGTGGTTCCACACAAACCGTTGGCACAAAAGCCCCCGACTGTGGCGTGTAACATAGAATTCGATCTCGTTATACAGTATTTTTATGGCTTGTCAATTGAATAATAAATGTTCTTGCATGATGTGCCCGAGAAGTCAATTTCACCATACAGTTTTTTTGCTGCAATAAATGTGAATTTCCATCCAGAGAGTCCTTTCTTTTCAGGTAAATGGTGGATAAAAGAGACAAGCTAACAAACTAGCCAGCTTAGAAAAATAAGTTGCACCCAAAAGAGCGCAAGCTATCGACATCAGACTTCCCTAGTGTCCTCTGTATCCTGTAGAGACAACTCAAAGTTGTGACTGTTCAGGGTTAACCATAAGGGGAGATATTTTTTGTTTAACGTATGGTGGTGTTGTTCCCTACCTATTTTGTCAGTGTTGAGCCGCAGCCAAGAACATTCTGTTTTTGCAGTGCCGTTTAATGGTCATAAATCTTTTCTTTTTTTAAAACTTTTTTTTTCTCTTTTTCGTACCTTATGCATAATGTGGTCGGTCTCTCTCTCTCTCTCTCTCTCTCTCTCTCTCTGTCCTTTACAATTAAGCTTATGGGAGAGGGACGGCTCTCCAGCAGCAAAAGGGAGTGTTGTGTTGCAAGGCGAGGATATCTGAGTTCACTGTCTCCCGCCTCTTGTCCTCACTTCTCCGCATTTAAAGGCGTAGGGCAAAGGAGGAACACGTGGAGGGCGGCTGTGGTGAATCATTATGGAACTCAAGGCAAACACAGCCTGGCCATTCAGTGTTGTACTGTTGTACTTTTACCCCCTCGTGTGCTGCTTTTTCCCTGGATGGTTGGTTGAAGCGGGGGCTGGTAGAGGGAGGAGGGTTGGTGGGGGGGGGGGGGGGGTTCCTCCTCTCTTCCTCTCCCATATGTTGTTGGCTTTTGGGTGACGGCGATGTCGCCCTACTCTGGTCGGCTGATGCTACAGTAGGCTTTGTGTGGAAGAGCGGGTGTGTAGTGTCGTGAGGAACTGGTGTTTATGTGAAATTTAAGTCAGCTCTTTGGAACTAATTTTCAACTGCAGACCTATGTTATATGATATGAACTAGTGTTTATGTTGTCGGTGTCCTCGCCCTCTGATATGCCTGGACTAGTTCCTCACTACTCTACACACCCGGTCTTCCATACAAAGCGTACTAGTTTTTAGGTGAAATGAAGTGAGCTCTTTGGAGCCACTTTCTATTGCTGACTGTATATGACATGGTCAAGTGTTTACGTTAAAAGCCAGGCTCTTGTGGGCATCGTTTGAATATCTGTTAGTGTTGCGTGGTGGTTCGAGCCGAGAAAATGGACCTGGAGGTTGGCGGTGACAAACGAGCATGGTGGCGGCTGAAGAACGCCAGTTACCCCAGCTAATCCTCTTCCCAAAGGTGCTGTAAGGTAACATCATCAATCAGACGAAGCGCTTGGAGGCTAAGATAGGCTACCTTATGGGGAGAATTCCTGATGTGTTTCGGAGTGTATCCCCCCCTGTTGCATGTGCTATGTGCATGCCTCTCTCGGGCCGGGGCAGGGAAGGATGAGGCAGTGGCAGACCATGTTTTCCCTAACCCAGGCCCTGTAAAAAGTCAGACAGAATCAACCAGTCTGAATGTGAAGGTCAGGAAAACGCTTCGCCTCGTCTTTTTAAATTTTTTTTTTTTACTTGTCTTATTGTTTCTTTCCACTCCTGTTGAGCACTTCTTTTGTTCTGACTAGCTTTTGACTGTAGTCCCCGCCTCCCCCCTTTTCTCTGTCTCCTCTTTTTTTTCTTCTTTAAACAACAGCAAATACCATTGCACATCTGGCTTGGCCTGTCAGGACTGACACGTCTGCAGACAAATTACAATAAAAACCTCAGACACATTCTAGGGAAGCTGAGGAATATTCATTATATAATCTGCATGACTCCAGCTGATATTATGTCTCGGTTGAAATGAAATCTGATGACCAACAGCACCTTGCTTCTTTGTTTTTGGCCACCTGTCACATTCAGGGTATTTTTGACGTGTCCTTATAGTAGTGGGTCATTGTATTGCTTTGGCGATACCCATGGTGGTTACCATCCATGCCAATAAAGCTCATTTGAATAACTTAAATTGATAGAAGAGTGCTGAACTTTGATGACCTTTGTGGTATTTAATGATCTAAGGTTCACTGAAATGACATGGAACAGATGATGAATTGACGTCTGTGCCCAGTGGGATGGTTCTATAATACTAAGCATGGTTCTCTATCTGTGTTACAGACTCACAGCAGTCAGGAAGTCCCAGTAACAATGAGCCAGGCAAGAACCCAGGTATGTACCTGAACCTCACTGTCACGGTCCTCCAACCTCTGTCCTGTCAATCACAGCTCTATAGTTCCCAGTCCCCTCTCTGTACTTGATGTGGTCTCGCCTGGTAGACGATTCCAGAATCTGTTTATGATAGTTACTCTTTGTGTATGCTCTCACCTGGCATAATTATCTTTAAACAGGATGTGACCTTTCACAGTTATGCAGACCACAGCCATTGTAAGGTTTCTATGGAATTACAGATGAATTTAATCACCCTGTTGCAGGACAACATTTTGAACTTGTCGTGTATCTGAGGTTTAAAAAGGCTTCTCAAAGGCTTCTCAAAAAGGCTTCTCAAAAAGGCTTCTCAAGGCTTCTCAACTTTGAAATTTGAGACTTTATTTTACAGAAAATGTATCAACCCACTACAAAAATGACCATTAATTATAATCCACATAATAATTCACAAATTAAGATCCTACATCTGTATAGACCAGTGGAGGCTGCTGAGGGGAGGACGGCTCATAATAATGGCTGGAATAGAGTGTAATGGAGTCAATGGAATGGTATTGTGTTTGATACCATTCCATTGACTCCATTCCGGCCATTATTATGAGCCGTCCTCCCCTCAGCAAAACCGTTGTCAATTTTAGAGACAAAAAAGTTTGGGAAACACGAAGGCTAGACAGTTATGTGCTCCTCTGTAGTTCACTAGTGGATGTCTGAGGGCATAGTTCTTGTCCTTGCCAATAAGGGTTGGATAGCTAAGCTATGTCTAGTAGCCAGTCTGCTAGCTAGCCAAACAAAATGGCCACTGCTCCAAATCATCTCCGGCAGCCTGTTGCTGCTCTCCTGGACTGACCTGGACTATGTCATCACGGGCCAGGAATGAAAATAGAGCAAGAACGTAATTAGCTCCGTACCTCAAGAGTAGGTTCTGCCTACCCTGCGTGTGCGTCTCGCTGCCAAGTCAAACACTACGTTGAGCCAACGTTGAGCCAATGACTCAGGCCCTGTGAGGGCCTCCCTAGCTGCTCCCGCTACAGTGCCACAGTTCCCCTGTCATTCTCTGGGACGCCCGTTGGCTTGCATTGAGGAATTAGGAGGAAGAAAGCGCATTTAGCTGCCAATCGGAATCTAGACTCACGCCTCCCCCCTATGTTGTTGGCACACCCAATGGTCCTGCTCAGAACATCAAAGGATGAAATGTCGAAGTCATTTTGGGTGTCAGTGACATGTCTGTCTGAATGGCTGACAGACTGATATTAGCCTGGTCACAGTTTTGTTTGTTCTGTATCGCCGACTCCTATTGTCATGACAAACATATAAACAGCACAAACTGATCTGGGACCAGGCTAGACTGATGGGTCATGATAGATATTTTTCTCATTTTCTGGGCTCCATACATATTGTACTTCAAAGCCTTTATATTTCAGTATTATCAATATTGCCATTATTCAGGCTGGAGCTGTGTTGGGTCATGTCGCTATGGTTGATGGGTAGATGATGGATACTCTATTTTAGAATTTTTTCTCGTCCTGTGTATCGTAAGCAGGGAATCAAGTAATGATTTATTACTTTAGCAACAGCTCGAATCGCTATGAATGTAACTTACTCTTAGTGACGAGAACACAAAGCATTGGGGTTTAATGTTGCGTTGATACATTGTCTGTCTGTGGTTTTTGTTTCTGCAGTTTACTTGGAAGACAGCTTCATCAAATCAGGAGTCTTCAGTGTTTCAGAGCTGGTGCGTGTGTCCAGAAGTAAGTATCGACTTTATCACCATCGCCCTCAATGCCCCTTATCCTCATTGCCGATTCAAAACAGCAAGCTTCACAGTACAAAAACAGGAAATCCAGTCGAGCAAGTCTCCAGCATTAGAATACAACATGAGTGTGTGTGTGTGTGTGTGCGCGTGTGTGCGCGTGTGTGCGCGTGTGTGCGCGTGTGTGTGTGTGTGTGTGTGTGTGTGTGTGTGTGTGTGTGTGTGTGTGTGTGTGTGTGTGTGTGTGTGAGAGAGAGACTGTGTGACCGTGTGTGTTTGTATAGACTTGCCTGCCCTTTTTCAAAAACGATGACGGATGTTCTTTCAGGAATCGCTCTCCCCAGCTAGCTGAGGACAATGGTCCCCTCGGGCAGGATTTACCTGTATGGCTCAAGGGTTGTTGTGTTCTATCACATACCTATAGGATGTTGTGTCCTGACCTCTAACATGCCTGGGGTACACTAAGAACTCACTGGCACTGACATACAACTCGTGTTTTCTACTTAATGTTTTTTTTTAAGCCCCTCTGTAATTTGTACTGCCATTTTTGATTTGTTGTTTTTCGGATTGCGGAGTAGACCTTTTTAAGCCAATTGAAATTCAGTCAGTGCTGTGATTTTGCAGTTCTGAAAAATGCACATTCAAATTAAAGTGTGAACAGGTGTTTTAGAATCCCTGTTATTTTGTGCCTGGCATTGTTTGGATTCAGATGTCAGGGTTGTATTTTCTTTAAGACGGGGTTAAATGACTTTGGCTGGGAGACAGAGCAAGTGGTATCACACACAGTATGCCATGCCAAAAAGAGAGATAGAGAGTGAAGGAAATAGAGAGAGAGAGAGGGATAGTCTCGTTGGCAGTAAATTAAAACACAAATGCCCTTGGGTAGCCAATGCCAGGGCTGCCGTGGGTTGCCAGTTCCAAGACTGCAGTGCTGGGGCTGGAGCTCGTGCCAGTGGTAAACCTCAGACCACAACAGACCCCACCACACACTCCAGTCTCTCGTCGAGTCCAAACCAATCTACCCACCCACCCACCCACCCACCGCCCTCACAGGGCTACCATCGCGGGCAGCAGCTTCAAGAGCAGAAGGAGCTTTTACACAGTGCCCTAGTTAACACTCAGCTGTCCTCCCTGAAACAATATCCCTCCCTCGTGGTTGTCAACCACAGGGTGAAAAAAAGTAGACTTTCACACAGTGGTGGGCTGTGGTTTCTCAAAGCATATCACACATAAGAGCACCATGAAAGTGAACTTCAATGCACTTATTCATATGTGCTTGACCAATTACAATAGGTAATTGAGAATGATCCAGCTGAGCATAGGACCAATCAGAGAGCTGATGTGTGTGTGTGTGTGTGTGTGTGTGTGTGTGTGTGTGTGTGTGTGTGGCCTAGTTCATGAGTTTGCATTATGCTGGTGGAATGCAAAGGTTCAATGATTATCAGTCATGTGAGAGGGGATCATGTACACTGAGATCATTTCAGTGAAATTGTGGGCCATGCTCAAGGTCACATCATATCGAAATTCCAACAGAGCTTCACCAGGCAACCAATCAGCAGGTCAGTGACCAGGAAGTAACCTCTTTTTCTCTCCCTACTCTTCAGCGCCCATTACCCAGGGGGCAGGGGTGAACTTCTCCATGGCCGACATGCCAAGTCAGCCGTACTACCATGACCTGAACTCCAGCGTGGGCCTCCATCGCTCCCTCTCCTCCCCGCCTGGCAGGTCAGTCTGCTGCAGGACCCTGCCTTAACCCCACCCTCCTTCTCCCGCATCACACCTTGACCTCTGAACTTTGAATGAGATGTAGGGGGGTGGATGCAAAACTGATTTCAGTTTTGTGTTTTGTGCCCACACATCGAGACAATACGTTAGCCGTAAAGATATTACATTTTTACAACATCAAGGGGCAGTGACAGTAGAGAGACACAGGGATCAGAGATCACGTAGAGTGTTGTGACTCATCATTTCTCCGCCTTCCTCCCCAGTAAGCGGCCCAAGACCCTCAACATAGACGAGAGTATGGAGACCAGTCCCACTGGCCCTGACTTCTATTCCTCACCTAGCTCCCCAGCTAGCGGCAGCAGGACCTGGCACGAGAGAGAAGGTGAGGGGGAGGTGTGTGTGGGGGTGTGGGGGGGGGGGGGTCTACAATATTACTGTTGAATAAATATGATAAGAACAAACAGGCTGGGGGAGTAACAGAATTGTTGACAGGAAATATCGTGACTGAGAACATGCCCCTGTTGATAAGCTCGTTTGGAGGGCTGTTGAGTGCTCTGGTGGTTTGGGAGCTTCCTCATTGCTTCCTGTTTTCTCGCCAATCTGAGGGAGTATTGGGAGTGTTGAAGCAGTGTTAAAAGTTGCAATGTTGAGGCGATGTGAGTGGAATCTTCATTCTGGTAGCGATTTAATTGTGGAATGCAGGGTGGCACCCAATGAAAGTGAGAAGGTGTTATTAGACTGCAAGATTATAAAGGTCACGCTAGGGTTAACAGGTTTGTGTGTGTGCGTATCCACATGTTTGCATGAGAGAGAGAGAGAGAGAGAGAGAGAGAGAGAGAGAGAGAGAGAGAGTGAGAGAGAGAGAGAGACTCCAGGGAGGGGTGTATGTTTCATTACCTAGTCTCGTGGTGCAGGCCAGGGCCCGTAGCTTTTTTAATTAAGCCCTCACTGTCCCGTGTTTCCAGATTGTTCTCCTCCGACACACACACAAACACACTCCCCTTCTCCCCCCAGGGCTCAAGCCCTAGAGTGGAAGGGAGAGGGACACCTCTCATCTCACTACCCTACGACAGATAAAACACTTAGGGTACAGAATGTCCCAACATCTAACAGCATAAGGTGTTTTTCTCCCCCCCTCGCTTCTTTAAACGAAACTTCGATGGGATTTACTGTTTCCCCCTTCCTTCTCCCGCTGTTTTGTGTTTTTACCTTTCAGTATCGGGGTGAACACATGCTGGAATATAATGGCTATGGAGAAGAGGAGCGGAGAGATCAGGAAATTCATGGAAAAGGACTACTCTGTAAAGAGGGAATGAAATAAATAAGCTGATTGATATTAAACTGATATGAGGCTGTCCAAAGTGCCAAACAGACATTTATTTTACATGCCTAGTCCGACAAAACCCCTGCACATGGATTAGGCGCTATTCTGTTTTTTTTTGTCCTCAAAAGTCTCACTGAAATGTCTTTCACTGTTACAGTACAGCTGACTCCATGTTGTGGAGTTATGTATATCTAGCCACTCCCCGTACATATTTTTGGGCCCTGCTCTCAGATCCTCAGTCAGCAACTTGGTTTGATAACGAACAGCTGTTTGCAATGAAGAAGAAGGTTTTTCATATCTTTGCTCCGACGAAATGTGCAGTACTTAATCCTGGCTCCTCATACTAGCCCGGTGGGGCATTTCATAGCTGGATATCTGCTTGTTAAGATTCATAGCCCTTTTGTCTGTCTGGGACACCCTGGCCTGAGCACACCCTGGTTTACTCGCTCATTTTTGGGGTGGAGCGTGAAGTGACAGAGTTCATCAAGTTAAATCCTTTTGACATACAACAATGTCTTGTTATCTAGGGATTCTAGGTTTTTACATTGATCAGTTCCCAGACCGGTGCGACTTTTTTGTTAAAGTCTGTTGACGTAGACTTTTTTTTTCTCCGATTCTAGGTCTCTCTCCATAATTGTCCATCGTGTAATTCTGTCATTTTTGGAATTGTCGAGAATATATTTGAGCGAATGTTACACCACATAAGAACAAGTAAAAAAAACAACTGTCCCAGACATCAATTCAACGTCTGTTCCACGTGGGAAACGACGTTGATTCAACCATGTGTACAGTAGGGTGGTACCATAGTCTGAAACTCTTTAAAAAAATGAAAGATCCATCCATTGTCTGAGGTATTGCTCATGTTGCAAAAAAAAAAAAAAACTGAAACGACTTAAGCTGCTTCCTTTTACAAAACTCTGAGTGGGAAATTCCCCTGGATTCCTAAGGTCTTTGTCCCTTTCCTGGTTCGGTATGAGTCACCTTTCCCTCTTCAGGTGGATTCTTCTCTATTGTGGGGAGGAAGAGAGAGAGAGAGAGGGAGGGAGAGAGGTAGGAAGGAAGGTCTTGCGACAGGCCCGGGGACACTTGAGCTTGACCCACGGTCAGGGGAGAGCGGCTGCTGTCACAGAACATGAGGTCTCGGAGTCCATTCTTTTTCATGTTCAGTCCTATTGTCATACAGTACCTTGCATATAGGCATGAGAAAACATGTCAAAAGCGATCGCAAGCCTATACTATGACTGCCATCACGCCACAGCATGGGAGTATGTTTGAAAGATGTCGCAGCAAGAACAGCGATGCTACTTCTGTCAGCGTCTGTGCGTGTGGCTCTGTGGTTGCCAGGTAACCCCCCCCCCCCTTAACCAGGTGTGTATGTGTTTCCTCTCCTCCAGACATGTCGTCTCCCACCATGAAGAAGCCAGAGAAGCCCTTGTTCAGCCCCACCTCCCCGCAGGACTCCTCCTCCAGACTGAGTACTTTCCCCCAGCACCACCACCCCGGACTCCCAGGGGTCGGACACAGTGGTGAGTAGGCTAAGCACCTGCCCCACTACTAAGTCTAGACATGCTCATTCAGTGACCTACAGTGACCTCTACAAGAAAGTGATTGAACTGAAAGTGTTTTTTTTTGTCATGCATCCCCCTCAGCCTTCCCCCAAAAGTCCTTTGAATTAGTTGGGATTGTAATGAATACATTTTTGTTCTCCATTAGTGTATTTTTCAATGGTTTGTTTTTCTCTCTCCCTCCCTCTCTAAATGTGTCTGTCTGTCTTGTCTGTCTGTCTGTCTTCCCCTGTTTCTCTCTGTTTCTTCCTCTCTCCGTTTCCCTCTTCCTATCCCCTTAGTTATATCGACGAGGAGCCCTCCACCCCACTCCCCCCTTCAGTTCTCGGCCATCTTGCCCCCTGCCCCGTCACCCTACTTCTCTCACCCCACCATCCGCTACCCGCCCCATCTCAACCCCCCTGACTCCCTGAAGAGCTACGTGCCCAGCTACGACCCGTCCAGCCCACAGAGCAGCCAGGTGAGTGTGAACTGCAGCACACTGGAGGAAAGTCGGGTTGTTGCAACATTCCTATTTCACTTATTTTATTGAAGAGAACTTGACTGTGTACAGTCTCTCTCCTCAGTAGGCCTAACTGACAGACAGTGTTTGTGAACAGGGATATGATTGGGTGTGAAGTTTGGGATTTTAGTAGAACGTGTTTTATGGAAAAGGTTTGATGAAAAACAATGGATATTTAACACTACGAGTATTTAAAGGACACCGGACCAGCTTGGCTATACTGTAGTACACTTTTCAATGTGACGATTGAATCAAGTATCAGTTGAGTTTTCATTTAATTTCATAATGAATTCAGTTTTTCTCTAATAAACCAACTATCACATTGAATAATGTACTGTCTATGTCAAAAATGATACCTGCCCAATACAATTGTGCCTTGACATTTTTACAACAATTGAATGTTGATCAAATGCCACTTTCCTGTACATTATTTGAGCTCTTTCCAATTTAAGTGGCAATCTTAATAGTTATCCTTCACCTTGAGAATTATTTTGGGGGATTTGGGTGCTTTATAACATTTGACACATGAAAATGGGTGGACAATGTCTATAATCGTTAAGAAGACTAGTTCAATCATTGCACATAGTGTCTTCACAGCACTAGTCTTTCTGGGGCACATTTGTTTTGCACAGCATTGGATGGAGGGAGTTGACACAGCATTGGATGGAGGGAGTTGACACAGGGTTGGATGGAGGGAGTTGACACAGGGTTGGATGGAGGGAGTTGACACAGCATTGGATGGAGGGAGTTGACACAGCATTGGATGGAGGGAGTTGACACAGCGTTGGATGGAGGGAGTTGACACAGCGTTGGATGGAGGGAGTTGACACAGCGTTGGATGGAGGGAGTTGACACAGCGTTGGATGGAGGGAGTTGACACAGGGTTGGATGGAGGGAGTTGATACAGGGTTGGATGGAGGGAGTTGACACAGGGTTGGATGGAGGGAGTTGACACAGCGTTGGATGGAGGGAGTTGACACAGCGTTGGATGGAGGGAGTTGACACAGGGTTGGATGGAGGGAGTTGACACAGGGTTGGATGGAGGGAGTTGACACAGGGTTGGATGGAGGGAGTTGACACAGGGTTGGATGGAGGGAGTTGACACAGGGTTGGATGGAGGGAGTTGACACAGGGTTTGATGGAGGGAGTTGACACAGGGTTGAGGAATTGGCAGTGCCGGTGGACGCACCGGGTGACTTCTCAGCCAGGTTCTTAATCAAGTGTGAACTTTAACACCCCTTCATTCAGAATATGCTGCTGTTGTGATCTAAACACTCTTGAAAGTGCAGAAAAATCCCTTCATGCAATGACTGAATGCCGACCTAACTGAAATACTCTATAGGTCTATTTTGAAAAGAGCCTAAATGTAAAATATACACACTGTAAAAACCACTAACTCAATATTCCAAAGAAAATCCAGGCCCTTTTTCAGAAAACAAATATAATTACAGAGGGTCATAATACAGTTATTTTTCATGAATTTCTGATAAACCTGACAGAAGACTTTATACATTAACTGGGTACACACTAAAGCCTTGTGTCACTGTGCTGGGAGTGTGTGTGTGCGCGGGGGGGGGGGGCAGCCATAGAGAGATGAGAGAGCCGTGAGATATTTATGTGAGTTTTATATCCCCGCTGTTCTCACTGAAAACAATGGGCTCATAGACGAGGCTGGATCTATGCGGCCCGGGACTGTTACTTCAGACAAAACCACAGGGAACGATAAAGGCCGTAAATATTTGCCGTTGCCGGGGCCTCTGCTCTCTTTTGGCGGAATTACTGGCCCCTCTCCTCCACAGTGCTGGATGGGAGAAGGGGGAGTGTTTGTGTGTGTGTGTGTGTGTGTGTGTGTGCGTGGGTGTGCAGAGGAGGGCGTCTCGCAAATAAAACAGCTCTTATAATCCCATGGACGGCAGCCAGAATGTTTTTATGCTTGCTTTAACTCAGATTATATTACACTCTAATTAAACATTCTATTCACATTTTTAAGGAACCCTGTGGACACAATTCTTTTTCATAAAGGCCTATTTGAGGTTTGAACTTGGGGCGCCGAAGAGCCCAATACACCACAGGCCATCTCCCGCAGTCTGAAAGAGTAGCTCCCACTAGCTCCTTTTCTCTCTTAAAACACTAGAGATGATCTACACAGGCTATTTGGGCGGGGCTGTTCTCCCTTCCTCCATACTCCTTTCTCCTTGGACCCCCTCCCTTCATCATCCTCGCCCCTACTATCAGCCCCCTTTCTCTCTCTGTCTCGCTCTGTCTCGCTCTCTCTCTCTCTGTGTGTCAAGTGAGGGCGACATTTTCCCACACAAAACAGCACTAAACTGACTGTGCAAACAATACTGTAAAACACACTTTACTGTTGTTTCTTTTCTTTAACGATTCCAAGTCATTTCAATGAAATTGACGTCTGTGCCCAGTGGGATTTGTCAAGTGGCCACAGTTTAAATAGTGGAGGAGTTGTCACTAACTGCCCCCTCTATTTTGTTTCCCTGTCTTTGCCCCCCCTCAGCCTAACAGCAGTGGCCAGGTGGGGAAGGTTCCAGGCCACTTCACCCCAGTCCTGGCCCCCTCTCCGCACCATGGCACAGTGCGACCCGTCTCTCTCTCCATGCCCGACACCAAGCCCATCACATCAGAAGGTGAGTACAACGGTGAGCTCCCTTTCCTTCTCTCTTCCTGGCACCTCAAAACCCTTCTGTGTCCCATTACTGTAGTAGTTTCCATTTTGCGCACTTTATAAAGAATCGATCAATGTAATATTTTCTCATTGTGTCTATGTGTCTCTCTGTCTGTGTTTGTGTGTTTGCTCCTCCAGGATACTCAGCACCGGGCACCCCCACAGCCAATCGTTTTGTAGGACTGAGCCCTAGAGATCCGGCCTTCCTTCACCAGCAACAGGTGAGAAACATTACCACTACTCTTCTTTCACATCCTCTCCTCCCCTCTTCCTTCCCTTCTTCACTTCCTTCCTCTCAGCCTCTCCAGAAGGGATCTGAGACCACAGAGACATTTCATTCTATCTGAGAGTGAGACCTTATTGTCGGTTCTCGCACAGATGCACGGCGGAGTCTGAGAAGTGAAATGAACTGTTTCTCAAAATGCTCGCTCCAGTAAGTGACAGTAAATGCACTGTAATGGTACAGTTGAAGACATATACTCCCCTACGTATCTATTTGGACAGTGAAGCTAAAACTAATTTGGCACAATACTCCAGCGTTTTGGATTTGAGATCAATTGTTTCATATAAGGCGGTAGTCCAGAATGTCACCTTTTATTTGAGGGTCTTTTCATACATATCTGTTTTCACTTATCTGATTTATTCGTGGCAACAAACTTCGGAACAGCCAAAACAAACTACAAATACATCCAACAGTCACAAACTTTATGTAGTCATCGCGTGCAAGGAAAATGGGACCAAATACAACATTTTTGACGACTTCAATACATATAACTGAATTTGTTAAAATACTTATGACACCTTCAAATAGGGCGACTAGACACATGAAACGCTTTCATTTTTAAACGGTCAAATAGGTCAGCAGGTTAATACCCTCAAATAAAAAGGGACATTCTGTACTGTCACCTCACATAAAACATTTGATCCCAAATCCAAATGCTGGAGTATAGAGACACATTGAAGTGTTTTAGCTTCCCTGTCCTAATGGAGTGCTTTCAGAAAACATTCACACCCCTGGACCTTTTCCACATTTTGTTGTGTTACAGCCTGCATTTAAAATGGATTCAACTGTGATGTTGTGTCCCTGTCCTACACACAATACCCTACAATGTCAATGGAATTATGTTCTTAGAAGTGTTTAGATATTAATAACAAATTAAAAGGTGAAATGTGTCGAGCCAAGAAGTATTCAACCCCTTTGTCGTGGCAAGCCTAAACAAGTCAAAATGTGCTTAATAATTCACATAATAAGTTGCATGGACTCTGTGTGCAATAATAGTGTTTAACATGATTTGTGAATGACTACCACATCTCTGTACCCCCACACATACAATTATCTGTTAGATCCGACAGTGAATTTCAAACACAGATTCACCCACAAAGACCCGGAAGGTTTTCCAATGCCTCACAAAGAAGGGCACCTATTGATAGGTGGGGGGGCAGGTCTTGACTATCCCATTGAGCATGGTGAAGTTATTCATTTGGATTGTGTATCAATACACCCACTAGCTGGAGAGGAAGGAAACCATTCAGTGATTTCACCATGAGGCCAACGGAGACTTTAAAACAGTTTCAGAGTTTAATGGCTGTGATAGGAAACTGAACATGGATCAATATGTTTTATTTATTTAACTAGGCAGAACAAATTCTTATTTTCAGTGACGGCCTAGGAACAGTGGGTTAACTCCCTTGTTCAGGGGCAGAACGACAGATTTTTACCTTGTCAGCTCGGGCAAGTTGTCAGCTCATGCATCATGTTTGCAATAAGGCACTAAAGTAAAACTGCAAAAAGGTGACAAAGAAATTCACTTTATGTTCTGAATACAAAGTGTTATATTGGGGCAAATTCAACACAACACATCACTGATTACCACTGTTCATATTTTCAAGCATGGTGGTGGCTGCATCATGTTATGGGTATGCTTGTCATCAGCAAGGACGAGGGATTATTTTAGGATAAAAAGAAACAGAATAGAGCTAAGCACAGAAAATAATCTTAGAAAACCTGGTTCGGTCTGCTTTCCAACAGACACTGGGAGATAAGTTCACCTTTCAGCAGGAAAATAACAAAAAATGCAAGGCCAAATATGCACTGGAGTTGCTTACCAATACAACATTTTAATGTTCTTGAGTGGCCTACAGTAGTTCTAGTTTGGGCTTAAATTGACTTGAAAATCTATAGCAAGACTTTAAAATGTCTATCTAGCAATGATCAACAACCGACTTGACAGAGGCTTTAAGAATTGTTAAAAGAATAATGTGCAAATATTGTACAATCCAGATGTGCAAAATTCTTAGACTTACCCAGAAAGACTCACAGTTGTAATTTCTGCCAGAGGGGATTCTAATGTGTATTGACTCAGGGGTGTGAATACTTACGTAAATGAGATATTTCTGTATTTCATTTTCAATAAATGTTCAAACATTTGTAAAAACATGTTTTCACTTTGTCGGGTGAGCAAAAATGATCAAATGTAATTCATTTAGAATTCAGGCTGGAACACAACAAAATGTGGAATAAGCCAAGGGGTATGAATACTTTCTGAAGGCTCTGTAAATACGTAGGGGAGTGTTTGGGCACCTTTTTTTTTACCATTCCACATACTGTATATAATTCATATTTAGAAATATCTTTTTACCTCATTACTTTTGGTATGGGGCAGGACGTAAATAGAAGTACAGTAATATGATGAGGGTGTAATGTGCTCTACAGTTTTCTACAAATATTTTGCTGTATGCCAAAAGGCATCACAGGCATATATAAAAGAGACCAGCATTCCCTTAAATGCAATTTGTTTAGCTTCATTCCGTAGTCCATTGAAGAACAAAATAATGGTTTAGTACAAAAGTAAGAATGTGCACACAAAGACAGACAAATATGTCAGTTACTCCTCCGTCGTGGTTCAGTACCTATTCAAAAATGTGTGCTGTTCTGCACATGCTGTTCTGCAAGTCACAGTATTCAGCCTGAGACACGTGAACAGACAGTGTACGATACAGGCCAGGGCCAGACTGTTTGGTGTTGTTGGCGTCGAGCGGTCGTCCCGGCGGCCAGACCAGGCAGATGTGGCCGCTGAATTGTGTGTGAGGTTAGGAGAATTGTGGTTGGCGAGGGTGGAAAAATGAGGCTTGGAGCGCAAGCCCCCCCCCCCCCCCCCACACACACACACACACACAGACACACACACGCTGGTCCGAGGCCAAGTGTTTTCAACCATGCTTAATTTAATGCATCTGCACGCAGCTACATAATAATCAGTGGTTTTTCTTCTACGCTGTTCCTGTTGAGCGTAATGACAAAGCCCGGCCTGTATTTCCCTGCAGCTTGGTAGAGCAGGCAGAAAATGTGCTGTTTTGTTAACGATGCTATGCTTCTCTGTAGCTGGGAGGACTCTTTTGGACAGCGTGTGTGTCCATGCGTGTGTGGAGTTTATGTGCCACATTTTTTAGTAGCCTTGCTGCTTCTGTCAGTGAACTCACTAAACAGCAGCTGAACCCAATGCTGTCTCATCGGCCGCTAGACTAAATAAGACCCCCTTTTTTATTTGATAGATCTCTTTCATTTATTTAACATGTATTTAACCAGGTAGGTTAATTAAGAACAATAGTTTATAATATTCTATTTTTAGTATAGTTCACATAGTATTCTTTACCCTAACACGGCCACTGAATACTGAATGAACAGAAATAGACCTGGAGGAAATACAATGCAATAGCCATTCATCATGCTAATCTTATATTAGTCAGGCTTTGTGTGTGTGTGTGTTCTGTGGTTCAGGATGATTTAAACCGACGAAGCTAGGTCTTTTAACCTGTGGTTTATGACACTAGGCCACTGTTCCCCGTGGAGTAAACAATGTCATAGATACTCTCCCTTTGTTGTTATTGTCAGTCACCCCGGCTCTGGGTAATTATTTGGTGGAGTTATGAGATGCATTGACACTTTTCTCCTGTGTGTTTTAAGGCAGACCTTTGTTCTGAGGCTGGTTGGGTGGAGAGAGGAGACGTACGAGGTGGATTAGTTTCACCGACTTAAGGTGTCGTGTTTCCGATGCGGTCACAGGCAATATTCCAGAGATAAAGTGTAGTCAGAAACCCCAATGTCCCCAGGGCCTATTCTACAACCCCCCAAAAAAACACACACCTTCCACACCCCTCCTCCTTCCAAACAACAATTCCTTAGTGGAAAATCTGTGAGGAGAAAGAAGAAGAAGAAAAACCCTCTGATTCATGTCTTCTCCTTGGTTAACCCTTAAAGGGACTGTTCCTCCGCCATGTGCTCCAGTAGGAACGTTCGGTGATCAGATGACATTTGGTATTATCTAAGGCAGCCTGCTAATCCCCATTCTGCCTGCATCTGTTTTTGCTAACGTTCCCCTAACGTTCCCCGGCGACGTCTTCCCTGTCCCTCTTACCCCTGCCGCTGCGATCTGGCAGTGCCGGCAGACAGATGGCGAGCCCCCCTAGAGGAGTGCTGGCAGGCCTGGCACAGAGCGTGTGGAGGAGGAGGAGTGGGTGGGGGTGGGGGGTTTGGTAGAGCGTCTGGACAGCCAGTGCGTTCTCTATGCTCAAAGCTTTGTCAGAGCAGAGCAGCAGGCTGCTGGGTAGTGTAGAGGCAGTGTTGGTGTGCTGTGTGGTGTATACAGCATCCTGGTCTCTGTTACTAGTAGAAGGTTAAGGGTGGAGACTTAGCCATTCACTGCTGGTAGGAGAGCCTTGGTGTTGGAAGAATTAGTCTATATGATTTTTAAGAGATTGAGTGACGGCCTCTGTTCATATCCTCCTGTGTGTGTGTGTGTGTGTGTGTGTGTGTGTGTGTGTGTGTGTGTGTGTGTGTGTGTGTGTGTGTGTGTGTGTGTGCGCGCATTTTTTTTTTGGAGTTTGTTTTTACCATTGGCTAGTTAATTCGGCAGATGCTTCCACATTTTCGATACGCACAAGATAAACACAAGAACTAGAGTAAATCAGTCGTTCACCTCCAGATGTAGTGCAGCAGTGGAAAACCGTTCAGCGCGGCTGTGTGTACAGGTGGCTAATGTTGTCGACCATCCCTAAGTGGGTTTTGAATATTCAGTGTGTGAGGATATACTGTATGATTAAACCATCTTAAGAGCTCTTCAGTTTGCCACAGCGGCGGGGAGATTGCTCACGAGGCACTTTTTCACAATGCATTACCAAATGGATGTGTTGATTATGTTGACTAAAGGTGCAAGGTTAGCTGGGTATTGGCTGAGATGGCTCTCCACTGGATCGTGGATACGTGCATGTGAATAATGCATGGGATAGGAGAATGTGGGATTCATGTGTGGTGGTTTTGTGTAAGTGTACATTAAGGTGTGTGTGTGTGTTATTTTTGTAGAACACAAGCCAGCAGCCCTTATCTTACCTTCTACAATCTCATTTAGCTACCTGGGTTTCACCATAATACTGCTACTTCCACATGGCGATAGTTACACTAGAATATGTCTGCTATAAAAGACAGAATAGGCCTCAATGAGGCTTTATGCAGAGCAGCAATGGATAGCACATAGTAGCCAGTAACAACACGCATGCAACCTGTGGAATGCATGGCCCCATAGGCTAACCATAGGGAACTACTGCCTTATACAGTAGCTGAATGACTGCCATTTTGACATGACTCACATCCTGTAAACTAACCCCTTCTTTGCTTCCAGGTCAGATTAGAAACGTAGTACTAATTGTGACGGAATTCTCCCATGCTCTTTCCCTATATTCTAACTGTAGAACGATGATCTAATGTTACTGAATGATAATGACTGTCGTATGATATGTGTTTATGTTTAGGTACAACCAGATCTGTCATATTTTGGGCGCAGGCCTATTTTGGGCGTAGGCCAGTTTGCTCTAAGTTCTCTGCTTTAGGCTTTGTTTGCATGCATGACATTGTTTCCCTAGTCACATTGTATAGTAACTTTGTGTAAGTGATATCAAAGTGAGTTGTGAGAGTTTGTGCTACTGGCTCCGTGTCTGACTGCCAGGTTTTAATTGACAGCTGAGGATATGTGACTGGACCATGAATCAAAACAGCAGGCATTATGGCCCCAGTGGCACTGAGGATACTTTGGGGATTGCTTGGCAAAGGTAACGTTTCCATTATTTCAAACAATCTCTCTATCACTTGTCTGCAAACTGTCTGATGAAGCACGCACACACGCGCACATACACACACACACACACACATATATATATACCGTGTAAGTATTACCAAGTTCATTCATACCTTGATTAAAATCTACCCTTTCAGATGTTCAGACAAAGGGTTCAACCCTCACCTTTCTGCATTCCTTTCATTGCTGCCACCACAACATACCCATAAAGAATGTGCACAATCTGTTGAACATCACTCACTATCCCAGTAGACTCTAACCCTCCGCTCATTTGTTGTAGATACAGTGTAGTCATTATGATCATTCATAGACTGCCAGAGGAATGTCAACCAAGCAATAACAGTGCCAAATAAGACTTTCAAGGTATTTGGAGTGTGTTAGGTCCTTGATACAGTAGGATTAACCTTACCTGTTCACTTGTGTGTGTTACTGGACATTACCAAGGGGTATTCTGCTATCGTCTAGCATGCCTGTGTATACTACACTCTGTGACAGGGTGCTGCAGACTTTATTTGTCTGACTGGGTCTTAGATTTATGGGAAATTATTTCTCTGTCCAAAGAATAGCAGGTCACAAATGGTTAACCAGTTATCCCTGTCTTTCTTTCTTTCTGTCTCCCCAACACAACACATATTTATCTTTCATTTTTGCTCCGAGCCTTGGGTTGGATGGGCTTGTGTGTCACGGAAAGTTAAGCACACATAAAACATCTGTTGGAGGCCTCGGCGGTGTGACAGCTCACATAAATAGTATATCTGCATCCCAAATGGAACACCCTCTTTTCTATGTAGTGCACTACCTTTGACCAGGGCCCATAGCGGAGAAACTTATTTGTTTGGTTGTACTTGAGTCTCAAACTGCTTTTAGGAGACAGTTAGCCCTTCTCTTCCTCCTCCAAGTGTGTCCAGCTCTCCGGCTTTGTCCTCGATCCCCACTCCTCTTCCTACTTAAAGAGACACGTACCTCTCTCGTTCTCTCGTTCTTTGTCTTTCTCTCTCTCCCAATCTCTCTCTCGTTCTCTCTCCCCCCCACCCTCTCTCCCTCTCCCCCTCTCTCTCTCCCCCTCTCTCTCGTTCTCTCTCTCCCCTCTCTCTCCCTCTCTCTCTCTCTCTCTCTCATTCTCTCTCTCCCCCTCTCTCTCGTTCACTCTCTCTCCCCCTCGCTCTCTCTCTCCCCCTCTCTCTTGTTCCCCCCTCTCACTCTCTCTCTCGTTTTCTCTCTCTCTCTCGTTTTCTCTCTCCCCCTCTCTCTCTACCCCTCTCTCTCTCGTTCTCTCTCTCCCCCCCTCTCTCTCTCCCCCTCTTTCTCTCGCTCCCTCCCCCCCTCTCTCTCTCTATTCCTCCCATCTCTCTCTCTCTCTCTCTTTTCTCTCTCTCTCTCGTTTTCTCTCTCCCCCTCTCTCGTTTTCTCTCTCCCCCTCTCTCGTTCTCTCTCTCTCCCCCTCTCTCTCATTTTCTCTCTCTCCCTCTCTCATTCTCACTCCCCCATTCTCCCCCCCTCTCGTTCTCTCTCCCTCGTTCTCTCTCTCTCTCGCTCGCTCTCTCTCTCCCTCGCTCTCTCTCTCCCTCGCTCTCTCTCTCTCCCTCGCTCTCTCTCTCTCTCCCTCGCTCTCTCTCTCTCTCCCTCGCTCTCTCACTCTCTCCCTCGCTCTCGCTCTCTCTCTCTCTCCCTCGCTCTCGTTCTCTCTCTCTCTCCCTCGCTCTCGTTCTCTCTCTCTCCCTCGCTCTCGTTCTCTCTCTCTCTCCCTCGCTCTCGTTCTCTCTCTCTCTCTCGTTCTCTCTCTCCCCCTCTCTCTCGTTCTCTCTCTCTCCCCCTCTCTCTCGTTCTCTCTCTCTCCCCCTCTCTCTCGTTCTCTCCCTCTCTCTCTCGCTCGTTCTCGATCTCTCTCTCTCCCTCGTTCTCTCTCTCTCCCTCGTTCTCTCTCTCTCTCCCTCGTTCTCGTTCTCTCGCTCTCGTTCTCTCTCCCTCTCTCTCGTTCTCTCTCTCGGTCTCTCTCTCTCCCCCTCTCTCTCATTCTCTCTCTCTCATTCTCTCCCTCTCCCTCTCTCTCTCTCCCTCGCTCTCGTTCTCTTTCCCTCGCTCTCGTTCTCTCTTCCCTCGCTCTCGTTCTCTCTCTCCCTCACTCTCATTCTCTCTCTCCCCCTCTCTCTCGTTCTCTCTCGTTCTCTCTCTCTCCCCCCCTCTCTCGTTCTCTCTCTCTCCCCCTCTCTCTCGTTCTCTCTCTCCCCCTCTCTCTCGTTCTCTCCCTCTCCCTCTCTCTCTCATTCTCGATCTCTCTCTCTTCCTCGTTCTCTCTCTCTCTCCCTCGTTCTCTCTCTCTCTCCCTCGTTCTCTCTCTCTCTCTCTCTCCCTCGTTCTCGCTCTCGTTCTCGCTCTCTCTCCCTCGGTCTCGTTCTCTCTCTCCCTCGCTCTCGTTCTCTCTCTCTCCCTCGCTCTCGTTCTCTCTCTCCCTCCCTCGCTCTCGTTCTCTCTCTCTCTCTCCCTCGTTCTCTCTCTCTCTCCCTCGTTCTCTCTCTCTCTCTCTCTCCCTCGGTCTCGTTCTCTCTCTCCCTCGGTCTCGTTCTCTCTCTCCCTCGCTCTCGTTCTCTCTCTCTCCCTCGCTCTCGTTCTCTCTCTCTCTCCTCGCTCTCGTTCTCTCTCTCTCTCCCTCGCTCTCGTTCTCTCTCTCTCTCCTCGCTCTCGTTCTCTCTCTCTCCCTCGCTCTCGTTCTCTCTATCTCCCTCTCTCTCGTTCTCTCTCTCTCCCCCTCTCTCTCGTTCTCTCTCTCTCCCCCTCTCTCTCGCTTGTTCTCGATCTCTCTCTCCCCCTCTCTCTCATTCTCTCCCTCTCCCTCTCTCTCTCTCTCCCTCGCTCTCTCTCTCTCCCTCACTCTCGTTCTCTCTCTCTCTCCCTCGCTCTCGTTCTCCCTCGCTCTCGTTCTCTCTCCCTCGCTCTCGTTCTCTCTCTCCCTCGCTCTCATTCTCTCTCTCCCCCTCTCTCTCGTTCTCTCTCCCCTCTCTCTCGTTCTCTCTCTCTCCCCCTCTCTCTCGTTCTCTCCCTCTCTCTCTCGTTCTCGATCTCTCTCTCTCCCTCGTTCTCTCTCTCTCTCCCTCGTTCTCTCTCTCTCCCGCGTTCTCTTTCTCTCTCCTTTGTTCTCTCTCTCTCTCCTTCGTTCTCTCTCTCTCTCTCCCTCGTTTTCGTTCTCTCTCTCTCCCTCGCTCTCGTTCTCTCTCTCTCTCCATCGCTCTCGTTCTCTCTCTCCCTCGCTCTCGTTCTCTCTCTCCCTCGCTCTCCCTCATTCTCTCTCTCCCTCGCTCTCGTTCTCTCTCTCTCTCCCTCGCTCTCGTTCTCTCTCTCTCTCCCTCGCTCTCGTTCTCTCTCTCTCCCTCGCTCTCGTTCTCTCTCTCTCCCTCTCTCTCGTTCTCTCTCTCTCCCCCTCTCTCTCGTTCTCTCTCTCTCCCCCTCTCTCTCGCTTGTTCTCGATCTCTCTCCCCCTCTCTCTCATTCTCTCCCTCTCCCTCTCTCTCTCTCTCCCTCGCTCTCTCTCTCTCCCTCACTCTCGTTCTCTCTCTCTCTCCCTCGCTCTCGTTCTCCCTCGCTCTCGTTCTCTCTCTCCCTCGCTCTCGTTCTCTCTCTCCCTCGCTCTCATTCTCTCTCTCCCCCTCTCTCTCGTTCTCTCTCCCCCTCTCTCTCGTTCTCTCTCTCTCCCCCTCTCTCTCGTTCTCTCCCTCTCTCTCGTTCTCGATCTCTCTCTCTCCCTCGTTCTCTCTCTCTCTCCCTCGTTCTCTCTCTCTCCCTCGTTCTCTCTCTCTCCCGCGTTCTCTTTCTCTCTCCTTTGTTCTCTCTCTCTCTCCTTCGTTCTCTCTCTCTCTCCCTCGTTTTCGTTCTCTCTCTCTCCCTCGCTCTCGTTCTCTCTCTCTCTCCATCGCTCTCGTTCTCTCTCTCCCTCGCTCTCGTTCTCTCTCTCCCTCGCTCTCCCTCATTCTCTCTCTCCCTCGCTCTCCCTCGTTCTCTCTCTCCCTCGCTCTCCCTCGTTCTCTCTCTCTCTCCCTCTCTCTCTCTCCCTCGCTCTTGTTCTCTCTCTCCCTCGCTCTCGTTCTCTCCCTCGCTCTCGTTCTCTCCCTCGCTCTCGTTCTCTCTCTCTCTCCCTCTCGTTCTCTCTCTCCCCTCGCTCTCATTCTCTCTCTCCCCCTCTCTCTCGTTCACTCTCTCCCCCTCTCTCTCGTTCTCTCTCTCTCCCCCTCTCTCTCGTTCTCTCTCTCCCCCTCTCTCTCGTTCTCTCTCGCTCCCCCTCTCTCTCTCTCTCTCCCTCGTTCTCTCTCTCTCTCCCTCGTTCTCTCTCTCTCTCCCTCGTTCTCGTTCTCTCTCTCCCTCGTTCTCGTTCTCTCTCGCTCTCGTTCTCTCTCTCCCTCGCTCTCGTTCTCTCTCTCTCCATCGCTCTCGTTCTCCATCGCTCTCGTTCTCTCTCTCCCCCTCTCTCTCGTTCTCTCTCTCCCCCTCTCTCTCGTACTCTCTCTCCCCCTCTCTCTCGTTCTCTCTCTCTCCCCCTCTCTCTCGTTCTCTCTCTCTCCCCATCTCTCTCGTTCTCTCCCTCTCTCTCTCATTCTCGATCTCTCTCTCTCCCTCGTTCTCTCTCTCCCTCGTTCTCTCTCTCTCCATCGCTCTCGTTCTCTCTCTCCATCGCTCTCGTTCTCTCTCTCCCTCGCTCTCGTTCTCTCTCTCTCTCCCTCGTTCTCTCTCTCTCCCTCGTTCTCTCTCTCTCCCGTTCTCTCTCTCTCCCCCTCTCTCTATCTTTCTCTCTCGTTCTCTCTCTCTCCCTCTCCCCCTCTCTATCGTTCTCTCTCTCCCCCTCTCTCTTGTTCTCTCTCTCTCTCGTTCTCTCTCTGTCTCCCCCTCTCTCTCCCTCTCATTCTCTCTCTCCCCCTCTCTCTTGTTCTCTCTCTCATTCTCTCTCTGTCTCCCCCTCTCTCTCCCTCTCGTTCTCTCTCGTTCTCTCTCTCTCTCTCCCTCTCTATCGTTCTCTCCCTCTCCCCCTCTCTCTTGTTCTCTCTCTCTCGCCCTCTCTCATTCTCTCTCTCGTTCTCTCTCTCTCTCTCTCTCGTTCTCTCTCTCTCTCGTTCTCTCTCTCTCTCGTTCTCTCTCTCTCTCTCTCTCGTTCTCTCTCTCTCCCCCTCTCTATCGTTCTCTCTCTCTCGTTCTCTCTCTCTCGTTCTCTCTCTATCTTTCTCTCTCGTTCTCTCTCTCTCCCCCTCTCTATCGTTCTCTCTCTCTCCCCCTATCTCTTGTTCTCTCTCTGTCTCCCCCTCTCTCCCCCTCTCTCTCTTTCTCGCCCTCTCTTGCCCCACCTCTCTCTCTCTCTCCCTTTCGTTCTCTCCCTCTCGTTCTCTCTCTCTCTCGTTCTCTCTCTCTCTCGTTCTCTCTCTCTCTCCCCCTCTCTATCGTTCTCTCTCTCTCCCCCTCTCTATCTTTCTCTCTCGTTCTCTCTCTGTCTCCCCCTCTCTCTCTCGTTCTCTCTCTCTCTCTCTCGTTCTCTCTCTCTCTCTCGTTCTCTCTCTCTCTCTCTCTCGTTCTCTCTCTCCCCCTCTCTCTCGTTCTCTCTCTGTTTCCCCTTCTCTCTCTCTCGTTCTCTCTCTCTCTCTCGTTCTCTCTCTCCCCCTCTCTCTCTCGTTCTCTCTCTCTCTCCCCCTCTCTCTCACTCTCTCTCTCCCCCTCTCCATCGTTCTCTCTCTCTCCCCCTCTCCATCGTTCTCTCTCTCTCCCCCTCTCTCTTGTTCTCTCTCTCCCCCTCTCTCGTTCTCTCTCTCGTTATCTCTCTCTCTCTTTCTCCCCCTCTCTATCGTTCTCTCTCTCTCTCTCCCTCTCTATCGTTCTCTCTCTCCCCCCCTCTCTCTTGTTCTCTCTCTCTCTCCCTCTCTCGTTCTCTCTCTCGTTCTCTCTCTCTCGTTCTCTCTCTCTCGTTCTCTCTCTCTCTCATTCTCTCTCTCCCCCTCTCTCGTTCTCTCTCTCTCCCCCTCTCTCTCGTTCTCTCTCTCTCCCCCTCTCTCTTGTTCTCGTTCTCTCTCCGTCCCTCTTGTTCTCGTTCTCTCTCGTTCTCTCTCGTTCTCTCCCCCTCTCTCTATCTTTCTCTCTCGTTCTCTCTCGTTCTCTCTCTATCTTTCTCTCTCTGTCTCTCCCTCTCCCTTTCTCTCTCCCTCATCTCCCCCATTTCTCTCCCCCTCTCTCTCCCCCCCCCTCTCTCTCTCTCCCTCTCGTTCTCTCTCTCTATCGTTCTCTCTCTCTCTCGCTCTCTCGTTCTCTCTCTCTCTCGCTCTCTCGTTCTCTCTCTCCCCCTCTCTCTCGTTCTCTCTCTCTCTCCCCCTCTCTCTCCCCCTCTCTATCTTTCTCTCGTTCTCTCTCTCTCGTTCTCTCTTTCTCTCGTTCTCTCTCTCTCTCTCTCGCTCTCTCGTTCTCTCTCTCTTTCGCTCTCTCGTTCTCTCTCTCTCTGGTTCTCTCTCTCCCCCTCTCTCTCGTTTTCTCTCTCTCTCCCCCTCTCTCGTTCTCTCTCTCTCTATCGCTCTCTCTCTCTCTCTCGTTCTCTCTCTCTCTCTCTCTTTCGTTCTCTCTCTCCCCCTCTCTATCGTTCTCTCTCTCTCTCCCCCTCTCTCTTGTTCTCTCTGTCTCCCCCTCTCTCTCTCCCCCTCTCTCTCCCCCTCTCTATCTTTCTCTCGTTCTCTCTCTCGTTCTCTCTTTCTCTCGTTCTCTCTCGCTCTCTCGTTCTCTCTTTCTCTCGCTCTCTCGTTCTCTCTCTCTCTCGTTCTCTCTCTCCCCCTCTCTCTCGTTCTCTATCTCTCCCCCTCTCTCGTTCTCTCTCTCTCTATCGTTCTCTCTCTCTCTATCGTTCTCTCTCTCTCTCGTTCTCTCTCTCTCTCTATCTCTCTCTCTCTCTCTCTCGTTCTCTCTCTCTCTCTCTCTCTCTCTCTCCCCCTCTCTCTCGTTCTCTCTGTCTCCCCCTCTCTCTCCCCCTCTCTCTCCCCCTCTCTATCTTTCTCTCGTTCTCTCTCTCTCGTTCTCTCTTTCTCTCGTTCTCTCTCGCTCTCTCGTTCTCTCTCTCTCTCGCTCTCTCGTTCTCTCTCTCTCTCATTCTCTCTCCCCCCTCTCTCTCGTTCTCTCTCTCTCTCCCCCTCTCTCGTTCTCTCTCTCTATCGTTCTCTCTCTCTCTCCCCCTCTCTATCGTTCTCTCTCTCTCGTTCTCTCTCTCTCGTTCTCTCTCCCCCTCTCTCTCGTTTTCTCTCTCTCTCGTTCTCTCTCTCTCTCTCTCGTTCTCTCTCTCTCTCTTGTTCTCTCTCTCTCTCTCTCTCTCGTTCTCTCTCATTCTCTCACTGTCTCCCCCTCTCTATCGTTCTCTCCCTCTCGTTCTCTCTTGTTCTCTCTCCCCCTCTCTCTCCCTCTCGTTCTCTCTCGCTCTCTCGGTCTCTCTCTATCGTTCTCTCTCTGTCTCCCCTTCTCTCTCTCTCTCGTTCTCTCTCTCCCTCTTGTTCTCTCTCTCTCGTTCTCTCTCTCGTTCTCTCTATCGTTCTCTCTCCCCCTCTCTATCTTTCTCTCGTTCTCTCTCTCTCGTTCTCTCTTTCTCTCATTCTCTCTCTCTCTCGTTCTCTCGTTCTCTCTCTCTCGTTCTCTCTCCCCCTCTCTCTCTCGTTCTCTCTCTCTCTCCCCCTCTCTCTCCCCCTCTCTATCTTTCTCTCTCGTTCTCTCTCTCTCTCGTTCTCTCTCTGTCTCCCCCTCTATCTCCCTCTCGTTCTCTCTCTCTTGTTCTCTCTCTCTCTCTCTCGTTCTCTCTCTCTCGTTCTCTCTCGTTCTCTCTCTCTCTCTCTCTCTCTCTCGTTCTCACTCTCTCCCCCTCTCTATAGTTCTCTCTCTCCCCCTCTCTATCGTTCTCTCTCTCAACCCTCTCTCTTGTTCTCTCTCGTTCTCTCTATCTCCCCACTCTCTCCCTCTCGTTCTCTCTCATTCTCTCCCTCTCGTTCTCTCTCTCTCCCCCTCTCTCTCGTTCTCTCTCTCTCTCTCCCCCTCTCTATCGTTCTCTCTCGTTCTCTCTCTCCCTCTCTATGGTTCTCTCTCTGTCTCCCCTTCTCTCTCTCTCGTTCTCTCTCGTTTCTCTCTCTCTCTCTCTCTCTCTCTCTCTCTCTCTCTCTCTCTCTCTCTCTCTCGTTCTCTCTCTCCCCCTTTCTCTCGTTCTCTCTCTCTCTCCCCCTCTCTCTCGTTCTCTCTGTCTCCCCCTCTCTCTCTCCCCCTCTCTCTCCCCCTCTCTATCTTTCTCTCGTTCTCTCTCTCTCGTTCTCTCTTTCTCTCGTTCTCTCTCTCTCTCGCTCTCTCGTTCTCTCTTTCTCTCTCTCTCTCGTTCTCTCTCTCTCCCCCTCTCTCTCGTTCTCTCTCTCTCTCTCTCGTTCTCTCTCTCCCCCTCTCTCTCGTTCTCTCTCTCTCTCTCTCTCTCGTTCTCTCTCTCCCTCTCTCTCCCCCTCTCTCTCCCCCTCTCTATCTTTCTCTCGTTCTCTCTCTCTCGTTCTCTCTTTCTCTCGTTCTCTCTCTCTCTTGCTCTCTCTCTCTCTTGCTCTCTCGTTCTCTCATTCTCTCTCTCTCTCGTTCTCTCTCTCCCCCTCTCTCTCGTTCTCTCTCTCTCCCCCTCTCTCGTTCTCTCTATCGTTCTCTCTCTCTCTCTCTCGTTCTCTCTCTCTCTCTCTATCGTTCTCTCTCTCTCTCTCGTTCTCTCTCTCTCTCTCTCTCTCGTTCTCTCTCTCCCCTCTCTATCGTTCTCTCTCTCTCCCCCCCTCTCTCGTTCTCTCTGTCTCCCCCTCTCTCTCTCCCCCTCTCTCTCCCCCTCTCTATCTTTCTCTCGTTCTCTCTCTCTCGTTCTCTCTTTCTCTCGTTCTCTCTTTCTCTCGTTCTCTCTCGCTCTCTCGTTCTCTCTCTCTCTCATTCTCTCTCCCCCCTCTCTCTCGTTCTCTCTCTCTCGTTCTCTCTCCCCCTCTCTCTCGTTTTCTCTCTCTCTCGTTCTCTCTCTCTCTCTCTATCGTTCTCTCTCTCGTTCTCTCTTTCTCTCATTCTCTCTCTCTCTCGTTCTCTCTCTCTCCCCCTCTCTCTCGTTCTCTCTGTCTCCCCCTCTCTCTCCCCCTCTCTCTCCCCCTCTCTATCTTTCTCTCGTTCTCTCTCTCTCTCGCTCTCTCGTTCTCTCTCTCTCTCGCTCTCTCGTTCTCTCTCTCTCTCATTCTCTCTCCCCCTCTCTCTCGTTCTCTCTCCCCCTCTCTATCGTTCTCTCTCTCTCTCGCTCTCTCGTTCTCTCTCGCTCTCTCGTTCTCTCTCTCTCTCATTCTCTCTCCCCCTCTCTCTCGTTCTCTCTCTCTCCCCCTCTCTATCGTTCTCTCCCTCTCGTTCTCTCTTGTTCTCTCTCCCCCTCTCTCTCCCTCTCGTTCTCTCTCCCCTCTCTATCTTTCTCTCGTTCTCTCTCTCTCGTTCTCTCTTTCTCTCATTCTCTCTCTCTCTCGTTCTCTCGTTCTCTCTCTCTCGTTCTCTCTCTCCCCCTCTCTCTCGTTCTCTCTCTCTCTTCCCCTCTCTCTCCCCCTCTCTATCTTTCTCTCTCGTTCTCTCTCTCTCGTTCTCTCTCTGTCTCCCCCTCTATCTCCCTCTCATTCTCTCTCTCTTGTTCTCTCTCTCTCTCTCTCTCTCTCTCTCTTTCTCTCTCTCTCGTTCTCTCTCGTTCTCTCTCTCTCTCTCTCTCTCTCGTTCTCTCTCTCAACCCTCTCTCTTGTCCTCTCTCGTTCTCTCTGTCTCCCCTCTCTCTCCCTCTCGTTCTCTCTCATTCTCTCCCTCTCGTTCTCTCTCTCTCCCCCTCTCTCTCGTTCTCTCTCTCTCTCCCCCTCTCTATCGTCCTCTCTCGTTCTCTCTCTCCCTCTCTATGGTTCTCTCTCTGTCTCCCCTTCTCTCTCTCTCTCGTTCTCTCTCGTTCTCTCTCTCTCTCGTCTCTCTCTCTCTCTCTCTCGTTCTCTCTCTCCCCCTCTCTCTCGTTCTCTCTCTCTCTCCCCCTCTCTCTCGTTCTCTCTGTCTCCCCCTCTCTCTCTCCCCCTCTCTCTCCCCCTCTCTATCTTTCTCTCGTTCTCTCTCTCTCGTTCTCTCTTTCTCTCTTTCTCTCTCTCTCGCTCTCTCGTTCTCTCTTTCTCTCGCTCTCTCGTTCTCTCTCTCTCTCGTTCTCTCTCTCCCCCTCTCTCGTTCTCTCTCTCTATCGTTCTCTCTCTCTCTCTCTCTCGTTCTCTCTCTCTCTCTCGTTCTCTCTCTCTCTCTCGTTCTCTCTCTCTCTCTCGTTCTCTCTCTCTCTCTCGTTCTCTCTCTCCCCTCTCTATCGTTCTCTCTCTCTCTCGTTCTCTCTCTCGTTCTCTCTCTCGTTCTCTCTGTCTCCCCCTCTCTCTCTCCCCCTCTCTCTCCCCCTCTCTATCTTTCTCTCGTTCTCTCTCTCTCGTTCTCTCTCGCTCTCTCGTTCTCTCTCTCTCTCGCTCTCTCGTTCTCTCTCTCTCTCATTCTCTCTCTCCCCTCTCTATCTTTCTCTCGTTCTCTCTCTCTCGTTCTCTCTTTCTCTCTCTCTCGCTCTCTCGTTCTCTCTTTCTCTCGCTCTCTCGTTCTCTCTCTCTCTCGTTCTCTCTCTCCCCCTCTCTCGTTCTCTCTCTCTATCGTTCTCTCTCTCTCTCTCTCGTTCTCTCTCTCTCTCTCGTTCTCTCTCTCTCTCTCGTTCTCTCTCTCCCCTCTCTATCGTTCTCTCTCTCTCTCGTTCTCTCTCTCGTTCTCTCTCTCGTTCTCTCTGTCTCCCCCTCTCTCTCTCCCCCCTCTCTCTCCCCCTCTCTATCTTTCTCTCGTTCTCTCTCTCTCGTTTCTCTCTCGCTCTCTCGTTTTCTCTCTCTCTCTCGCTCTCTCGTTCTCTCTCTCTCTCATTCTCTCTCCCCCCTCTCTCTCGTTCTCTCTCTCTCGTTCTCTCTCCCCCTCTCTCTCGTTTTCTCTCTCTCTCGTTCTCTCTCTCGTTCTCTCTTTCTCTCATTCTCTCTCTCTCTCGTTCTCTCTTTCTCTCATTCTCTCTCTCTCTCGTTCTCTCTCTCTCGTTCTCTCTCTCCCCCTCTCTCTCGTTCTCTCTCTCTCCCCCTCTCTCTCCCCCTCTCTATCTTTCTCTCTCGTTCTCTCTCTGTCTCGTTCTCTCTCTGTCCCCCCCTCTATCTCCCTCTCGTTCTCTCTCTCTCGTTCTCTCTCTCTCTCTCTCTCTCTCTCATTCTCTCTCTCTCTCGTTCTCTCTCGATCTCTCTCTCTCTCTCTCTCTCTCTCTCTCTCTCGTTCTCTCTCTCTCCCCCTCTTTATAGTTCTCTCTCTCCCCCTCTCTCTCGTTTTCTCTCTCTCTCGTTCTCTCTCTCTCTCTATCGTTCTCTCTCTCGTTCTCTCTTTCTCTCATTCTCTCTCTCTCGTTCTCTCTCTCTCGTTCTCTCTCTCCCCCTCTCTCTCGTTCTCTCTCTCTCTCCCCCTCTCTCTCCCCCTCTCTATCTTTCTCTCTCGTTCTCTCTCTGTCTCGTTCTCTCTCTGTCCCCCCTCTATCTCCCTCTCGTTCTCTCTCTCTCGTTCTCTCTTTCTCTCTCTCTCTCTCTCTCTCTCTCTCTCATTCTCTCTCTCTCTCGTTCTCTCTCGATCTCTCTCTCTCTCTCATTCTCTCCCTCTCGTTCTCTCTCTCTCCCCCTCTCTCTCGTTCTCTCTCTCTCTCTCCCCCTCTCTCTCCCTCTCTCTCTCCCCCTCTCGTTCTCCCCCTCTCGTTCTCCCCCTCTCGTTCTCTCCCTCTCGTTCTCTCTTTCTCTCATTCTCTCTCTCTCTCGTTCTCTCTCTCTCGTTCTCTCTCTCCCCCTCTCTCTCGTTCTCTCTCTCTCTCCCCCTCTCTCTCCCCCTCTCTATCTTTCTCTCTCGTTCTCTCTCTGTCTCGTTCTCTCTCTGTCCCCCCCTCTATCTCCCTCTCGTTCTCTCTCTCTCGTTCTCTCTTTCTCTCTCTCTCTCTCTCTCTCTCTCTCTCATTCTCTCTCTCTCTCGTTCTCTCTCGATCTCTCTCTCTTTCTCTCATTCTCTCCCTCTCGTTCTCTCTCTCTCCCCCTCTCTCTCGTTCTCTCTCTCTCTCCCCCTCTCTCTCCCTCTCTCTCTCCCCCTCTCGTTCTCCCCCTCTCGTTCTCCCCCTCTCGCTCTCTCCCTCTCGTTCTCTCTCTCCTCCCTCTCTATCGTTCTCTCTCTCTCTCCCCCCTCTCTCCTTCTCTCTCTCCCCCACTCTCTCGTTCTCTCTCTCTCGGTCTCTCTTTCTCTCGTTCTCTCTCTCTCCCGTTCTCTCTCTCTCTCTCCCCCTCTATCGTACTCTCTCTCTCCCCCTCTCTCTCGTTCTCTCTCTCCCGTTCTCTCTCTATCGTTCTCTCTCTCTCTCCCCCTCTCTCTTGTTCTCTCTCTCGTTCTCTCTCTGTCTCCCCCTCTCTCTCCCTCTCGTTCTCTCCCTCTCGTTCTCTCGTTCTCTCTCTCTCCCCCTCTCTATCTTTCTCTCTCGTTCTCTCTCTCTCTCGTTCTCTCTCTGTCTCCCCCTCTATCTCCCTCTCGTTCTCTCTCTCTTGTTCTCTCTCTCTCTCGTTCTCTCTCTCTCGTTCTCTCTCTCTCTCTCTCTCTCTCTCTCTC